>NC_040882.2:14554850-14826761 GCF_900634795.4 Betta splendens | reverse complement strand
AGCTAAATTATAGGACAGCTGCGTGGTCCGTGGACATACTGGGAAACACACGTCACCTCCGCGTATTCAAATTCCCAAAGGCGGCATCGCTTCCTGGCGACACCCCTGCACTCACATGGTCTCATCGTTCTGAAACTCCAGCTTTCCGGCCGCCAGCTCGTAGTCCTCGCCCCCTTTGGCCGTGCCATCCAGGGTCCGGTAGGGGACGGCCACCAGGCCTCGGGCCCCGGACGTTCGGAGAACCTTGACCTCCATCACGCCGACGCTCTCGCTCACCCGCTGACTGGCACTCTCGAAGGTAAAGATGCCTGCGAAAACAAAAACACAAAGGACGTGAAACACTAGAAAGACGTGAATGATGTGGTTGACAAACACCCACGCGCTCGCTTGCTAGCTTGCTCTCCTAGGTGCATGGTATATATAGAGAGCATAATAGAGATGCCACCCACTCTCTCTGGATAAAAGATGATAAGCATTGGATAACGCCCACCCTCCGCTGATCCTCCCACACTTTCATTCACTTTGAAGTCCTGTAAATGAGTATGTGGCACCAATGAGAGGGACGCTTCTTTATGAAGCTTTGTTGTAACATAATTTAATGGATTTCCAGAGTACACTCAGTTTTGGTAGAACAACTCATCCTGCATTGGACCGGCGCTGTCTAAAAACAACTTCACATATTCCAGCCTACAGTACATCTACTGTAAATGAAACTAAAAATGTTCAAAGAATTTTCATGCGACAAAAGGCATCTGTGATGGACACTGGTGACACGTAAAAACACAGGACTAAGTCACTAATGATGCAGAGGGCTGAGCTGTGCTACACAACCGGGTGAGCCGCGACCTCCATTAAAAAGCTGCCACCTCAAGAAGATGGACAGAACCTCTTGACTTGACCTTATATGATATGATTTTTACACCAGGTACTGTACGTTGAAAGTCAATATATTAAGTTTATTGCAGCAAAGCATGAGGGAGTGGCTCCTACCTGCATGATCATCGTCATAGATGGTCACGGTGGCAGTGTGGTTGTCTCCCAGTACAGCTTTGGGGGTGGTACTGGCGTCCAGGGGGGCGGGGCCCACTTCTGGGTACCCAACCACCCGAGGGTTGCTGAGATGGACGTAGAAATACTCATCTTCCTCAAAGATGTCATCATCAATTACCCCGACTGTGATTTCTGGTAAGAGAATGGCACGTCGCTTTAGGATGTTGACTTTACACATAGAGGGGGGAAAAATCTGCCCCCAGTACCTCGGCGATTCGAGCCTGGCTCTCATGACATGTGTTTTGAAAATATGTCATAATTTATTGCTGTCACCGCTTTTACCTTTGAGCGTCTCCCCCGGCTTGAACAGCAGAGTTCCCTCTGCGAACTCGTAATCCGAACCTGCGTTGGCCGTGCCGTCCTCTGTGCGATAATCCACCTGGGGGAGACAGGAGCACGCAGATAGTAGACGGGGGAGCGGAACGGAACGAGGGCCGGGGGGGGCAAGAGGGGAACGGAAAAAGGCATCGCAGATGAAACCGAAGTGAACAGATAGGGAAAAGGGCAGAGGAACACAAAAGGGAGAGAGCAGAGGAGAGGAGGGAGATGGAGGCGATGCCAGAATGAAAAAAAGGAGGGGAGGCATTTGGAGAGATGGGAACAGAGGGTGAGAGAAGAAGAAAAACAGCTTCATTAAACTGGGCCCTCTGGTCAGATACAGACTGATAATAAAGACTTTGAAGATAATATAACAAACTTTCTGTGTCCTCTCTCCACAAGCAAGTCTGTTAACCCCTTCATCCAACACTAAGGCGTTTAATAAAGGTCTGACCTAATACTGGCCACAGTCACACGCTTATAAATAATGAAATAATGAAACAATGAAAATAATTCTCAGACTTTTGGACTATATATACAGTCAGGACCATAAATATTTGGACAGAGACAAATTTCTTCTAATTTTCTTTCTGTACATTACCACAGTGAATTTTAAATGAAACAACTCAGATACCATTGAAGTGCAGACTTTCAGCTTTAATTCCATGGGTTGAACAAAAAGATTGCATAAAACTGTGAAAAACTAAAGCATTTATTAAACACAATCCCTTCATTTCATGGGCTCGTAAGTAATTGGACAAATGAAATAACTGAAAATAAAATGGTCATTACTAATATTTGGTTGAAAACCCTTTGTTGGCAATGACAGCCTGAAGTCTTGAACTCATGGACATAAAGAGATGCTGGGTTTTCTCCTTCTGAATGCTCTGCCAGGCCTTTACTGCAGCGGCTTTCAGTTGCTGTTTGTTTGTGGGCCTTTCTGTCTGCAGTTTAGTCTTCAACAAGTGAAATGCATGCTCAATTGGGTTAAGATCAGGTGACTGACTTGGCCATTCAAGCATATTCCACTTCTTTGCTTTAATAAACTCCTGAGTTGCTTTGGCTGTATGTTTTGGGTCGTTTCTCCATCTGTATTATGAAACGCCGCACAATCAGTTTGACTGCATTCACCTGGATCTGCGCAGACAGTATGTCTCTGAACACCTCAGAATTCATTCGGCTGCTTCTGTCCTGTGTCACGTCATCAATAAACACTAGTGTCCCAGTGCCACTAGCAGCCATGCACGCCCAGGCCATCACACTGCCTCCACAGTGTTTTACTGATGATGTAGTGTGCTTTGGATCATGAGCTTCTCCACGCCTTCTCCATACTTTTCTCTTGCCATCATTCTGGTAGAGGTTGATTTTGGTTTCATCTGTCCAAAGAATGTTTTTCCAGAACTGTGCTGGCTTTTTTAGATGCTTTCTAGCAAAGTCCAATCTGGCCTTCCTATTCTTGCGGCTTATGAGTGGCTTGCACCTTGCAGTGTACCCTCTGTATCTACTTTCATGCAGTCTTCTCTTTATGGTAGACTTGGATATTGATGCGCCTACCTCCTGGAGAGTGTTGTTCACTTGGTTGGCTGTTGTGAATGGGTTCCTCTTCACCATGGAAATGATTCTGCGATCATCCACCACTGTTGTCTTCCGTGGACGTCCAGGTCTTTTTGCGTTGCTAAGTTCACCAGTGCTTTCTTTCTTTCTCAGGATGTACCACACTGTTGATTTTGCCACTCCTAATACTGTAGCAATTTCTCACATGGTTTTTTTCTGTTTTCTCAGCTTAATGATGGCTCGTTTCACCTGCATGGAGAGCTCCTTTGACCGCATGTTGTCTGTTCACAGCAAAATCTTCAAAATGTAAACACGAGTCCTCTAATCAACTCCAGGCCTTTTATCTGCTTCACTCATAATGACATAACAAGGGAATTGTCCAATTACTTACGAGCCCATGAAATGAAGGGATTGTGTTTAATAAATGCTTTAGTTTTTCACATTTTTATGCAATCTTTTTGTTCAACCCATGGAATTAAAGCTGAGAGTCTCCACTTCAATGGCATCTGAGTTGTTTCATTTAAAATTCACTGTGGTAATGTACAGAAACAAAATTAGAAGAATTGTGTCTCTGTCCAAATATTTATGGTCCTGACTGTATATATATATATATATATATATCACACACACACACACACACACATATATATATATATATATATATATATATATATCACATATATATAGCATATATAGATATATATATATAGTATTATGCAGGATTGTTAACATGTCATGTGTTTATCTGATCACGATGCCAGACACCAGTAGCCTCGTCAGCCAGTCACAAGTTGTGAACGTCACTTCTTCATCTTCCATTTGCTGCTGTGTCACCGCAGCTGAAGAGCCTGCGTGTGGGCTGAACAGGACACTTGACAAACAGGCCAGACTGAGGTCGTGACATCAGACGACTCCTCTGTTGCGTTCGTTTGTGTGCATGCAGCCTGACGGCTCAAGGCTCCAGTGGGAGCAGCGAGCAGATGGACTGTCTCCAGTAGACGTTGGCGAGGCTATCAGGACTCAGTGAAGCCCTGGATCAATGAGCCACTGGAAAACGTTGTGTTTTCTTAAAGTTAAAAGCGGAACGGAAATCTGAGCGCGGAAAACATTTTCTACTGTGCCTCCAGTTGAGCTTTTTAGCCTCTCGTCATCAAAGACTGGCATCGCATTACCAGCATCTGACCAGACAGAGAACAGAGATGCTCAAAGTCTCGGGAGGTGACAACGAGTTATGAGCAAGATCAGACCAACACTAGGACGGCTGCCAAGGACGTGAGTGATCTGAGTCCAGTGAAGATCCGTGTTTCTCTGCTTCAGATACACACTGTGTTTGATGAACAGATGCATTTATCACACACACACACACACACACACACACACACACCTTGCCAGCGCTGTGCATGAACAAACCAAATGAAGCCTGTTCATTAATCACGTCTGATGAACTAATCAGTCTGTAACTAAAGAAGCCTTGATCACACGCAGGGTGACTTAACAGGAAGCACATCATCACATCGCCGCGGTCAAAACAAATGTTTCTTCTTGATTGTGAGCAAAGTTTTGAACTGTGAAATATTAAAACAACGTGTGTGAACTGAACTCATTACCTTGACGGTAGCTCCAGGATCCCCTCCGTGTCTGGAAACGGTCAGTTTCAGGGAGCCACAGTTTTCGAAGCACTGGTACAGAGACGGTTCAAACTCCATCTTGATGGTGTGAGGGTCGTCCTCCTGGGCCTGGGTCTCATGGCTGCTCACCACCTGACATTAACACACACGTCAAGCGCTGTCTGTCCTGTAGCTGCACGTTTCCAGTGAAATGCTTATGGAGGGGAAGGTTTCACCTTGCGAGCTTGGTCGGCGGCGTGCTTCTTCAGGATATTGCCGGCGCCGATCATCATCCTGGTCGCTTGGATACGGTAGAATGCTCTGCTCTTCTGCTGCTGCATCAGGACCTGCCCCACAAAATCAAAATGTATCTATGTAATTACAATTTGTGTGACTTTACTTTAAAACTGGTTGTTAGATATAAAACAGCTGAAATCCCCTAGTTATACTTACAAATGTATCGGGTACAATATGCTTCTAATGCTTCTTTTAAGTAATTGAGACCTTTGACAACTGACATTAATATCAGACACTCACTCAACTACCGTACGTTGCTTGTCCTTCGTCGACTGTATGAGCCTGGGCTCTGTGGGATGTGTCTAATCAGGACTGCAGTGCGCCTTTAAAACTGTTGTTGTTGCCACATACTGTTCCTTCAAAGGTCAAGCAATCAGTCTCTCCTGGGAAATTCTTCTTACATCTCCAGTGAAAGATGAGGTCAAAGGTCACCACAGATTCAGGGAGTTATTATAAAGGCCTAATAGGTTGTATGCTGGAGTTCTGAATGTGAGGATAACCTATATGTCAGTATAAAAACACTAACAAAGAGCAACAACCTTACATGGTTAGCCTTTTCATACAGTATCATATTGTGGCTTTCTATATTTTTTAACTGCAAACTTTACAGAGTATAAACCTCACATATCTACACAAAGACACCAGTAAAGGGCATGAGTGCAAAATGAACTCTATTGTGCATTTCATTAGATTAAATGTGATTAGATTATTAGACCTGAAAATGCTGAAATGGATTTAAATTTGGTTATTTACTTAAAACACCCTCCAAAGACGGACCAAGTTCCCTGATGGCTGAGTTTAAAAAAATTATTACAACCCCAAGAAGCTTAATTTACCCAGCTTACCCAGCGAGTTTATTCTACGGGGCAGCTGTCATTCTTATTTACAGCAGCAGGCTGTGGGAGTAGCTGCGAAGAGAGGGCGGCTTGAATACAAACAAACAGCTGGGACCTGCCCGGTGCAGCGCCGCCTGCCAAACACCTTTCATTCCCTGCTAGGCTCGCCAGCACCTTGACACGGCTTAGGGAGGCGGCGAGGGAGTGGGGGGGGGGCTGGCGGGGGGGAGGAGAGCTGCTGCTACGGTTAAGTAACTAAAGGACTCAAACGGAAACGCTAATCAAGGACTATGTCGTGTAGGGCGAACTCTAAAAACAACCAATACAGGCCACTAACGTGCTTCACGTGCTGATTTTTAGCAACACCGTCAACATTTTCACCAGGCTACAGGTTTCTAGCTCACGTGCTCTCACATGTTACGTAACTTACCGGGTAAAACGTCACCTGGGTGACAGAGGGGTTGCATGTTACACTGCTGTCAGTCAAGTCAATTGCACTTTCCATTCTGGGGACTAATGGTCTTGTCAGCACACAGAATAAAACAACATTATCCTCATCATCCTGATGGCGCTAGCTGCCAAAGCTCTGTTAGCTGCTCCGCTTCCTGGGAATTGCTGAACATAAACCTTAATATAAGTTGTTTTTTTTTCTCTATTTGAGAAATATTGACACCAGTTCAGATAATCATAGCCACGAGTCAGGTAGTTTAAGAACCTACAGTATGTTCACATTTGTTAGCTTGTGGAAGCGACCCAAGCTAACCTGCTTCCAGTTTTCAGTCAGTGTTAAGCTAAGCTAGCACAAATGTGACCAAAACCTGAATAAACACCTACTGTATGCACAATGTTCAGTAATTCTTCAAACATATGTCCAATATTCAGTTCTTACTAACTTCATGCGTGTTAGCTCTCTTGCTAACCTGATAATTGGCCATCTCAATCAGCTGCTCCATGTCCTTTTCCGGATGCCTCTGCTTCAGCTCCTTCAGCGTCCTCGCCATGTCCCTCCTGGCCTCGTCCTCCTCGTCCTTGGCTCCTCCTTCCTCCATCATCCCTCCGTCCATCCCACTGTGACAGTTCAACGCCATCTGTCCGTCCAGCTCCAGCATGTCCATCTTGGTGAACCCACCCAGTCCCAGTGCTCCCCCCCCTCCATCCATCCCTCCCAGCCCTCCATCCGCCCCTCCCTCCGTTTCAATGATGATGCCGCGGGTCTTGTCGGCACGGTAACGCTTCCGGACGTACTTGTAGAAGAGGAGCCGGCGGTCGGCCACCCAAGCTTGGACCACACACAAGGGGAAGCAGAGGAAGGTCAGCACGGCCTCCCATACCTAAAGCAGAGAGGACATAGGGTCACCGCCATCATTATAAGTGAACAAACTTCCCTATCTGTTTGCAACATTCCCTCCACCCTCACCTCCACCTCTCCAGGTGAGAAGACACTGAGAATTAGGTAGAGCCAGATATAAGCAAAGATGCTCCACGCTGCCGTGACGAAAAACACCCGGAGGTGTTTGATTTTGCGCGTTTCTCCGTCGGGGACCACATACACACACAGGGCGATGATGACGAACATGTTGAAGGCGGCGCTGCCCACGATGGTGCTGGGACCCAGGGAGCCAGCCTCGAAATTGTGGCCGCACACCTATGGAGAGGGGTGAAAATCCGATTACGGTGCTCCCATTACATTGTGTATCAGCTAATCGAATGCGTAACCAACTGGCTCATATTGTTCCGACCTCAATAACAGACAGCAGTATCTCAGGGGCACTGGAGCCCAAGGCCATTAGAGTGAGATTCGAAACAGTCTCGTTCCAGATCCTGACTGTGGCAGTGGTGGTCTCTCCATTTGGCCTCTTGATGGTGATCTCTTTCTCCTGGGAGGTTATAACCTTGAGATGCCGATAGACAAAGGAAGCATTAGAGCAGTGGACTCCAGAGTCATGTATAGTTGTGGGGAGTAACTTGTTCTTATCTTGCCCACCTCTATGGATGACATAAACCTGTCCGCTATGATGCTCATTCCCAGGAACATGTAGATGAGCGCCACAAAGTAGACGATGGCGCGTGCCACTTTGTCCCCTACGGACGGGTTCTGAGGGTTCCACACGGGCAGCACCACTCCTGGAAACCACAATCGGAGGTTTGCATTAGTGATAGTGGAGCCCAGGATCTATGGTTCCTGTTCTATGAAAACGCCCACGGGGCTCAATCAGCTGCTATCTCGCCACAGGTAGTTTTTATTTGTTTTAAGATTTTAATCTGGGATTAAAGCATGTTGTGATGTTGTTGTTTGATCCCTCCAACACCCACCTTCCTGACAGGCGTCTCCAACAGCTGAACAGTTTTCAGAACCCGCCCGCACCGATCCAGGGCAGGACAGGAGTAGAAATGCGGGGAGGAGGAAGAGGAGGGAAGGGAGGCGAGGCGAGCTGAGAGTCATGGCTGCTGCAGTTGGTGCTGATGCAGCCAGGCCTTCACTGGACTCTGTTGGGCTCCACGGGTCAGCTTGGCGTGAGGTGACCAAAATCCGTGTTTCTACAGAGAAAAGAAAAAACGGATCAATAGCTAAAGCTTTTATCCACACGACTTAATAGATTCTCTCAGTTCGTTCTATTTTTATTGCTTGCAAAACACCCTCTGCTGCTTTTAAATAAGCCCAAGTACAAAATGAAGGTAAAAGCACAAGATGATGAGAAACACTGTGACTTAGATGGACTGTCAATAAAAATCTGTGACTAAGAGTAACAGCAGTAGGTGGAAGGTGGTCCTAAAGTGGATTAAATGAAACCCGAGCCATTTTGAAAAGTTATTATGAAGACACATCTGTTATGAAGTTAAAATAATAAAGTCAATAAACAATAACAAAGCTGAAGGTGCAGCAGGGAGGAATGATGAGAAAAGTAAATCAAAGTTTTATTTTTAGGTTTTAATTCTGACAGAAGAGTCGTACTAGATGCACGACTTGACACAAGAACAGCAGGGGGCGCCGTTCAAAGTGGCACCAGCGGGTCAAATGTGCAGATACCTGAACAGAAACGGGCGAAACCACACTAAAATACAGCAAACAGACAACACGCGGAGCCTCTGAGTGCAAAAGTTGTCGACCTTGGACTGAAACGCTCTCACGCGCTGACACAGACACACACTCAGCCAGCCTTGGAGGGAGAACTGCTGACCCAGACTTCGGTCACACAGACACTCACCTATGCACAAATACGCACACTTAGTCATCTGTCGCGACATTAGCAGGGAGCTGCTGACCCTGTCTTCATCTATCTTCCTGGGTCTCGCTGCTCTGACAACAACCTGTCACTTCAATGCCCGGCTCGCTTCTCTCCTCCGTCATCTATCCCGCCGCTGCCGCCTCCCTCCTCTCCCCCCTCTCCCTCACTCTCATTTTTTTATAACCATTCTGGTATCAGAACCGCTTCAGCGAGTGATGTTTGCATCACTTGTGGAGGATCTTGAACATAACTAATACACTAGGTTTGAGTCCAGCTGGGACGGACCCACAGCACAACAGGCGACAGACGTCAGGGACGGCATCAAACTCACATCAAATCACATACAGGTTTAGGCGTGTGCAGGTTAGCGTTAGATTTCAGCGTTCTAAGGGTTCGGTTCTGACTCAAACTTGAAGAACTCGCTCGCTCACTCATGAAACGTGAGCGTCTGCAGCTCTGTGACTAATGTGGGGATGAAGCAGCCAGCAGGCCCGGTCCGAGCCCGGTCCTGGGACCAGAGGAGCGTAACTCGAATTCATGTAGGATGTAAAATCAGTGATCTAGTTAGTGAAGTGCAACCACAACACAAGTGCACAGCCGGCGTCATTGTTACTCAGGATCCTCTTTTATTAGCGCCCAGTCTTCTTCCTGCTTCTGTTCGTTCCCGCTCCTTGACTTGCTTCATTAAATCTCCCGTTCTCTCGCTGCTCACGCTCTGGTCTCCCCCTCGTCTTTTACATCCACAGTATGTGTGTGAGCCCATGTCCCTTTGTTTTCTAACTCTCTGCCCGCCTACACATGGCACTCGCCACTTCACTTCAGTTTCTGGCACCTCTTCACATCCTCTGGGTCTCTGCCTTCACACCTCTACTCGGTGCAGCCTCGTCTCCTCCTTCTATGTGGTTTCATGTGGTTCTGTGCGGTTCCATGTGGTTCCGCATTCGGAAACAAATCTGCGGCTGTTGCAGAGAACAATATGTAAATACATCTGATTGATCCAATTATTACCAAGTCCAAAAGTTGTCCATCACTCATTCCTTAGCTCATCATGGCTTGCACTATATGCTTTGCATGAAAGTCACATTTGAAGCACTGTTTTATTTGTCTGTTATCTTTTTTCAACCAGTGAGTCTAAGCTCAAATCTTTAAATAACATCTTAAAGTCCCCAAGGCTTTTGCTTACAAGACATGAATCAATGTGACAGCACTCTCTCTCTCTCTCTCTCTCTCTCACACACACACACACACACACACACACACACACACACACACACACACACACACACACACACACACACACACAAATTGACCTGCTGACTTTTTCACAGCTCTCAGTGATGCTCATGTATTTGCGCAGGAAGGACATTTGTAAATGTTCAATTAAATGACATTTACATTAATACAATAACAGGGTCAGATCATCTGAGGAGGTTTGTGAGTGAATGTAGGTGAAGACACTGAACTCTCCTACTCGACTTTAAACAGACTCGTGAGACGCTGCTTTATCGTAAATCTAGCAAAGTAGCTGCTCATGCAGCTGCTGTAACGATCAGTCGGCAACAGCAACCAAGACTGAAATTAGCGGACGACAACTTGAAACCCCCCCGAAGCAAGTCGTAACAGCGTTGAGCTGCAAAATAAAAGGACGGTGCATCAATAAACAATTATGACAAGAAATAGGGCTGCGAGAAGAGCGGCGGAACAAAGACGAGAGACGGCGACAAATGTGAATCTGGAAAATGTTATGAAAAGTATAACAAATGCCAGAGGGGGCGACGGGATAAGATGAAGGCAGACAACACACATATTCAGGCCCACACACACACACACACACACGCACACGCACACACGCACACGCACACACACGCACACGCACGCACACGCACACACACACACACACACACACACACACACACACACACACACACACACACACACACACACACACACACACACACAATCTCTGACCAGTCTACTGAACCAAAGTAAGAGCATCGACCACAGCTGTTGATTCGTTTCACATCACAGACGCTGTGAATCACAGCACGCACACACGTACCTCATGTTGTCTGAGGGTTAAATGACGTTTGATTCACCTCATTCCCACTGTCATTAGTTCATGCTGCTCATTCCTCCTGTCCCCCTTTGCCTTTTCCATCTATCTCTTCTCCACATCACTCATCGCTATTGCACCGTTCCACGCGGACAGAGAGAGCAGCACTATGCCACATCGTCAGCGTGTAACTGCTCCAGTGCACAGTTACTGGTGGCGCGGCCGGTGTGAGCGTGTGCACGAGGAGGCGTGTGTGTGTCTGTGCATGCGTGACCGATCTCTGGGGGGGCAGACAGCCCAGCAGGGAGCTCTTACTGCGGTAGGAGGGAGCAGTGTGGCGACTTAGACAGGAAGAGGAGTCAAGAATGACGCAACACAGAGAAGCGAGAGGATGAGGGATGGGAGCGCAAAGGGACGAAGGTGGAGGGGGCCGGAACCAAGAGGCTCCATGAACCCAAAAGAAAGAGTGCAGAGAGATGAAGAAAAGCCCGAAGGACAAGAGGCAACGTGGCGTCACAGCCGTGGAGCGGCTGAAGAGCTGATGAGATGCGTAATTAGGCAGATTTAAGGGCGATAGTGAGAACGTGTCACTGGGCCGTGGACACAGCTGTCCGAGCGCGTTAGAGGGTGCTGCGAAAAGCAGCCCGGGCAGCGGAGAGCGGCCCGGATGGAGCGAGAACGACCAAGATCCCGTAGAATCTGTGATGTTAGAGCAGCGGCTCCTCCACCTCTGCTCTGTGACAAAGATGGCGGCCGTCCGAGCGCTCCCCTCCGAGGGTGAGACAGTTAAACGCAGGTGGAGACAGATCAATGACAGCGAAACGATCCTTTAACGGCGGTGTTGGCGTCAGGGCGGCGGCGTGTGTGCGTCCGGTGCTCGGGGCCAGCCGGTCATCGGGTGTTTCTCCCCCCTGCAGGACCGTGCACAGCATCGATCTGCAAATGGGCTCATCCATCATCACACGCACACCCATGACTGAGCAAACACACTGCGGTCCAGTGTGATAGGCACACACACACACACACACACACACACACACACACACACACACACACACACACACACACACACACACACACACACACACACACACACTACAGATGTCAGTCTTAGCAGTAAGCGTCAGATCAAGCCTGAGGTCAAGGTCACGGAGGTCAAACTGGACGAGGGAGTGTGTAATCCCACCGCCTTCAGTCACAACTCTCTCCCGCTTATTCTCCACCCTTTTATTCTGCTCTGCCCCATATAATCCTAATCCTCGTTTAAAAAAAAAAAATATATGACTCTACAGAAAGATGTCTTGTGGCAGACTATCGAACCAAATGAAGTAAAGTTCAAACACAGTCTGTTGTTCTCTGCTCCCAGAAAATAAAGCGTCTAAATTCACCACAGGCCACAAAGTCACTGCGCGTTCAAATTATCCCGTCTCAATAAAACTCCACTCTCTTCCATCCCTTTATACCCAGTTCTCTCTGTTTGTGAGAGTTTTTATCCTTCACGAGGGACCTGTGGAAGATAAAAACGCGTCAAGTACAAAGATGTGAGCCTGCAGCCAAAGTTCTGCTGTCTTTAATGTTTTCCTCCTCGCCGTCCCTTCATTAGCACGCTGCATTAACACGGGAGACTGTGTGTAGGCGAGGACATCAGCCAAATGGGGTTAAAAGGCTTTTAATAGAGTGTGACATCAATACAGGAGAAGATGATGCATGATATGATGAGAGGGAGCGTGTGTGTGTGTGTGTGTGTGTGTGTGTGTGTGTGTGTGTGTGTGTGTGTGTGTGTGTGTGTGTGTGTGTGTGTGTGTGTGTGTGTGTCAGGGTCCAGGGGCGTGACACTCACTCAACTCTGGAGGTGGAAAGTCATTCGCTTAAATACGCATCTCAGGAAGTGGAACGCTTGATCTACTCGGCGGCGGGCGTGGATGTTTAGCGTATGTGTGTCACACACGCGTGACGACGCGGGAAACGACATGCGAGCTGCAGCGGGTCAAAGAAGGCAAAGTGTGAGGCCGGAGAGAAGGGAGCGGAAGCAGGGCTGCCTTCCAGCTCTGATTAGATCCCATGGAGAATTCTAACTTACGGTAAAAGCAGCCTGATGAACAGCAGCAGGTGGACGGTGATAAGGCTGAGTGTAAAATACTTCAGTTTTAGCGAAGGCCACTCTCTGAAGAGGTTCATTTGTGCAGTTACTGTGGTGTGGATGACGGTGAAGGTCACAGACGTGCTCCTGCAGCTCCGCCGCATGCGCGTGTCCACCGGTTATATTGGTGCGTGCATCATTCACGTGCGATCGCGGCCGCAGCCCAGAGCTCCGTTGCTGAGGCCGACTTCGGATGAGTTATCGGCCGCGGTGCGTGAGTGGGCGCAGCCGCGGGGAGGAGGGAGACGGTGCATGGAGGATCGGATCGCCTTCTGAACCACTGACCGTCTGACTTAAAGCTGCTCTGTCCCCCTTCGTTAGCTAATTGCTCCTCATCCGCTCGCGTCGTCCTGAGAAACGCCTCCGTGGGACGATCGGCCGATGCACGTGCACGGCGTGAAGCGTGGCTCTGCAGCGTGGCCGCGGGGGCCGAAAAGCACAGATCTACAGGTTTAGAATGGGAACAACGGAAACGAGCTCTCGTCACAGTCCGGCGCTGTGTTCGGACGGTTGTCGGGAAGGTGGGACTTTCTAGCGTGAGCATTTCCACACAGCTGTGATCGAAGAAGCAGGCGTGGGCGTTTAACATGTGTCCAATGTCAGGAGGGTGAAAAGTTTACCATCACAAACATCCTCCTCCTCCCTCAGGCGTCCTTTGCAGAGATGATGCCACTCTGCCGCTCTCTTTCATCCGTGCGCTCCCTTCCCTCCCGCTGCTCTCCCCCCTCTCACCTATCTAACTCACATCTCTAAAGCCTTTGACCCCCCCCCACCCCATCTCTCCTATGTGACAAATACCAGCAATCTTAATAAAAGGGCTAAAGAAAATCCCTTTGTCACTGAGAGCTTAGAGGAAATAGAGAGAAAGGGACGGAGGCCATTTGCTCGTGCATGTGCGTTTACTCGTCAGCGGAAGTTAGAGTGAGGCTCCGAGAGTCGGGAAGAGAGGGAGATGCAAACGCACAAGCAATAATTGGAATGCGTTCTAATCCCTGTTTTCTATCCCAGAGCAGTGAAATAAACACACACGACACCTGTCAGTGCTCAGACACACTCACTCTTTCTCTTTCACTCACAAACTCCCTGTCTTTACTCTCTCCATAACAACGTGGGCATCCCATTAGTAACCATGGTAACGGCGCGAGGCCAATCATGTTCTTTAAGGCGGCCATTTTTTCTACTTCTTGTCACTTCTCTGTTTGTCCTTTTTTCTCGATTCCTTTTCCACTCATCCAGCAACGGGGTTGGATGACTGAACGGGCAAATTCTGATTTATAGAACAGCAAAACAACAACAGAGGTCTGCACAAAACAAAAACCACACATAGAGAGAATACCAACAGCTAAACTATACAAAAACATTGATACTTACAAATTAAAGAGAATTTTTTTCAGGAACCCCCCCGCTAAAATAAAACCCTCAAAACAATCCACTAGAAAACATACAGACCACCTTAAATGACAGAAACACAGGAAATATCCATGCTGATCCAGATCCAGATACTGTAGATAGAGCGCACAGAGCAGGGGTGTGAGGGGATTTTTACATGTTCGTGTCCAGATTAACTCATAATCTGACCATGCTGTCACCACTCAGGATTATGTCGGTCCTTAGCTGGATTCACACTGCATTCAGATATTTCTATAAAAATTCCACTCTATTCAAAATAATAATGTGTTTTATACATATTAAAGCTGTTTGTCTTTAAAATACAGCAGCAATTAAATTAACTGTCTATTTAACCAACAATAAACACTCTTTTACTTTAATATCCGTAATCTTTTCTATACATGTTTTGAAATTCTTTAATATTAATAATATTACTATTTGAGATGTTATCATTTTATTGTCATAATACAGATTTTGTGTTTTGGCTTTTGATTGAAGAAGATCATAAGATCCCATTACGAGTGATTCAGTGAACTAAAATTAACAATTTATAGACAAAATAAGATCAGTCATGTAGTAACCCTCAGTTCGAGAAAGGATTTGCATCGAGCCAAAATGCCGTAATTAATCTGTAAACAAATTAATTTGTTGAAAGATTAATGTTTTATATAAAGTTTGTGTCAATAGACTGACACAACTAATGTCTTTAAGTAACAATCAAAGACTAAGACCTAAAAAGGCCACTGACACACTGCAGCTGAAGGTATTGAACCTTTTTTCCTTAGTGGTTAAGTAATAATTACAAAATGATATAAAGACGTGTGATAAGGAAAAGTGGAGCACAATCATTCATTCACACAACATGGAGCGCAAACACTAACAAGCAAACGAGAGAGAAAAACATCTTTCAAACACTACATTAATTAAACATTGCAGCAGTTGAATTGATCCGACGACTGTTTACAGTCGCATTATGGACAAAAGCCTGAGCTTTCCCTCAGGTTTTCGACTCATAAAGGAAACAAGACGTGCAAAATAGGAGATTTCCACCTGCAGCGTGACGCAGGGAAAAGCTGCAGCTTTGCGTTTTGGCACTGGTACTAAACAGTTAGACTGAACCTGGCATCGTGGTGACGCTCAGACTGAACAGGTCTCTGCCTGTGATGAGAGCACAGCGATTAATGGGACAGGAAACTTATTATCATCAACATTACGGATATGAAGCGAGTGGGTGATGCACTGAGTGTGTGTGTGTGTGTGTGTGTGTGTGTGTGTGTGTGTGTGTGTGTGTGTGTGTGTGTGTGTGTGTGTGTGTGTGTGTGTGTGTGTGTGTGTGCGTGCGCGCATCAGCCACATAAGAAAAAACCCAGAGTAATGTTAGCGGATTATTCATAGAGACGACCTTAACTGAATCAATTAGATGAGAGAGTTTTCCTCATAAATCAGCCTGTAAAGTGGAGATCAGAACAACACGCTGGCTGTTTGCAGCATGGCCTGTTATTCTACTTAGAGGCCAAATCCAGTCGTAGTAACAAAGTGTTCATTATTATTTATAAGAATTATAGCATTGGTATTAGTGTTTAGCCTGTAGCAGAGGGAGCAGGTTAGCAGGTCCTCAAGACTGGACATCTCATTTGGGTCCCAACTACTAAACTAGTGCATGGGCTTTTGTTGAGCTAATTTGCAGTATTCACCTAAAAGCAGACTCACAGGCACAGCAGACAGGACGGATAAAGAGAATTATTTTCACATGCACAGTGGAAAAAAAGTAATAGAGTGACAGAGCTGTTTGCAAGTCGGCGTGAAAGACAACATGAAAGCATGGCCACAAAAGCCGGAGCAGCATGATGATTTAGGGCCGTTTCGCTGCCTCTGGGCATAAACAGCTTGTCATTGTGGAGGGAGAGCGAGTTGCCAAGTTCATCAGGAAATCCAACAGAGTAATGTGAGGGCGATTGTCTGCCGAAGCAGGGAGGTAGCTGGGTAACGCTGCAGGACTGAGGCCGGACAGCAATAAAGACGTCCTCAGAAATAGAAAGTCTGCTGCTTGGATCGGTCCGGTCAGACCCAGACCGCGGCCAGAGAGAGAGACAGTGGACCGGCACCAAGTGACAATCTGTGCGAATCGAAATCAGGAGATTGAAAAAAGCGGGATTTGTTTTTCCATCAACAATCACAAAGGACAATTTCTTTCCAAGAAAATAAAAAAAAAACCCACAAGTGTGCAAAAAACTTGGGTTGATTCAACGTCAGCAAAGGTCGATCAAGGCCATTTATTCTATTTTCCTTGTCTCTAATACTCATTTTTATTATTAAGCCCTCGTCGGGTTCAGGAGTCGAACCACGCGTCTGCACTCGCAATCTGCCCGAACCTGCTAATCAAAGCGGTGACAGCGTCCCGGCTGTAATTAGGAGTGGGAGTGGAGCTCTGTGACAGAGCGTGGGTGTGTGAGTAGGTGGGCATATGCACTGGTAGCAGGAGGACAAGGAGCTCTAATACCTCACTGATGCACGTGCAATTAAACCTCCAGACAAACAAACCAGGAGGAAAAACTGACTGAATGCGATCCCATGGAGCCTTTTCTAAAGCGACGGCAAACTAGTCACCACACACACACACACACACACACACACACACACACACACACACACACACACACACACACACACACACACACACGCTAATGTCTTCCTCACATTCACTGATGCAGACGATGCCAGATGAAGGAGGACAGACCTTTCCCGTCACTGTCGTAATGACTGGCACGGCTAAGAAACGAGGCTGGCAACAGATTTAACAGGTGCAATTAGTCTGGTAACGCACATCGATACAAACAAACACAAAACTGGCCCACTGTGGCACAGGCTTAGCCACAGATGAGCGAGGCTGGTGGGTAAATCCAGTCGGGGACCAGAAGGCAAAGCCTGAGAAGAGAGGGACAAAGAGGCAGAGGGAGAGAGAGAGAGAGGGAGAGAGAGAGAGAGAGAGAGAGAGAGAGAGAGAGAGAGAGAGAGAGAGAGAGAGAGAGAGAGAGGGAGAGAGGACCTCGCCTATCCCAGAAGAAGAAAATAATCTTATCGCTCCGTCTCTCTCCTATCTCTCTCTACTCTCTTTGCTCTCTCTCTCTTCCTCTCTCCGCTCTCATTCCTTTTTTGAGGTTCCCGAGGATCAAGGATAAAAAAGAGGTGGGGGATTCAGATTAGGAGGTGAAATTTTCCAGGCTTGGCGGCGAGTGATTTCACAGAATTACCAGCAGCGCGGCCTGGCAATCAACAGCTGAATGGACCTCGTTACCTCAAGGTCACACACCTACCCACACACACACACACACACACACACACACACACACACACACACACACACACACACACACACACACACACACACACACACACACAGCGGTTCTGTGGATGAACTGCCTCAACGCGCTGCTTTGCTGACATGTGAACTGTCTCCTCCCACATTTACCTTCTCCGGCCTCCTTTTCATTTGGGCACAGCTTGCGCGGCGGCGCTATTGACGTATTGACGGCTGGCGGAGCCCAGTTGCAGGATTAGCCGGTTACTCGTGTGAGCATTGATTGGAGGAAAGTACAGGCCAGGATCCAATGGGAAGTTATCCACTGCAGAACTTTTAGCTGGAGTGTGAAGTATTTTGCTGTAGGAACAGCAAAGCAGCGTCAAACCCAAACCCTCACTTCCAACATCGGGCTGAAACGAGGCCCAGATGACAGTACCCGCCCTCCACCGTCCCAGAAGCTTCAGCCTCACGCGTGAACGAGCCTGCGTCTGCAGCCTCACCACAACCGGCAGGTGGCATGTACATTTAGATTCAGCACAACGCGGCTCTGAGCTGCATCCAAACACGCGTTGCACAGGATTGCAACATGCCGGGTGCTGCTGCGCGTAATGGACCGACCCACCGACGGCCCAGTCCACGAGGCTTCACATGCCTCATCCCAGCCGTTATCTGGAGGGTTTGGGAAAATGGCCAAAAACAGCACGGATCCAACACGACAGAGAGAGCCGTGACGCACAATATGTCACGTGACGCCCTGTTGAGTGACGAGCAGCCGGTGTCTGAATGCGTCTGAATGACGTCAGTTGTTCCTCGACTTCCACACACGTGCTTTAGGAGCCTGAAGCGACGTTTCTTTGCCTGCGGGGGGTCACGTTGACAGCAGGACCGACTCGTCAACGACCGGGCCGCTACAAAGGCCCCCGCAGCTCAAATCAATCCTGCAGCGAGGCCCGAGTCCAGTCTGACTGTTCTGACCTCGTGCTTGGAGGTCCGTAACAGGCTCCGCACGAGCAGGAACAAGGTAATCAGTGTTGGGCCTGATTAGAAATAAATTCTGTTAATTAATGGGAGCCGCAATCAATAGAGGGAGCGGCCGAGAGTGGAGGGGAAAGGAGAAAACAACTGCTTATGTATCAACGAGGAGCCTGACAAGACGAAGGAGGGTTAAAAGACAGACGGAGCTGGAGGAGATGCACAACAGAACTAACAGGGATTTCCATTTTCACGGCCCTGACTCATGCAAACTGTGGAGTTGGCCGGTGCACGGACGAGTGCAGCCATGCCGGGCGGCTCGGCCACGGCCTTCGCTGGGGCTCCATTGGCCCCGACTGAAGGGGACAATTCACCCAATTTGTCCAGGCTCTGACGCGGTCCATCGCTGGCTGGCAGGCGAGCTCGGGGGGTTTCACCGTGAAATGTCGGCGCGACAGGGTGAAACTGATAATGATGCCGAAACAGAGGTGAAGGGAAATCAGGTAAAATATAGTGAAATTAAATTGAGGTGAAATTAATTTGAAATTAACCAGAAAAATGGCCATTGGAATAAAAGCATCCTTTGAAGCCTTTGAATTAAAATCCCTATTGAACGTGGCCTTGGCTCCACCTCGAGATAATGCCGCGTGCAGTAAATCCGGTTTCCTTCAATGTGGGTTTAAATTAGATGGTAGAATCAGGCTAGCTAAACCCGTGACAGTGGCTAAGCTTTCTATATCTATGCAGCAGACAACCTTGTACTTATTTCCTTACATTATCCAAACTCCTTTTATTGCATTAACCTAAACGCTAACTAAACCTGAACACTGCGACGTGGTGATAAACGTACGGCTTCAGTGATACCATTCACTGTCAAACCATTAAACTAAACTCTAATACTGAAGTTGTCAAAGTGACTCGACAGCAACATAATGTTCATGATCATAACTTTCTGGTTGCGTTTACAGCTTGTTTCCAGTGCCCCCTAGTGGCCGACATTAACAGTAATTGCAGCTTTAAATGTATTTGTGTGTATTGAGCATTTACTGTAGAGTCTGTGGAATCAAAAGCTAAAATCTAGGTTTAAAATCTTTGTCTTTATCTGTTGATCTTTGAGGTTTGACAAAATGTCAAAAATCCCATCTCCCTATTTCAAATGCAAATGCTCTCGTCCATTTAAACAACTGATTTCTCAACTTTGGGGCCCAGCCAGCTGATGCAGCGATGATTTGTGAGACGTCAAAAACTGCACTAAAACATTTTTGTTTTCATGCCCATTCCTGTCAGGGAGAGAGGAGGAATCCAGTCGATTGACTGTGGGTGCAGTGGAGATGGAGTTGATGTTGCCTGAAAAGCGCTGAGTTTCCAGTCGGACACTTGAGATGCAGAGACTAATTGTCCATTATGTAGGTGGGAGCGTCTGATCCCACCTCGTTTCTGTAACGATAATGGCTTCTCGCAGTTAGCTGTTAATTACTGCTGCTGCCCGTGTGTGTGTGTGCGGTGTGTGTGTGTGTGTGTGTGTGTGTGTGTGTGTGTGTGTGCGTGTGTGTGTGTGTGTGCGTGTGCGTGTGTGTGTGTGTGTGTGTGTGTGTGTGTGTGTGTGTGCTCGTTGGCTATGCTGAGCACGCTCATTTAAGCGTGTGCAGCCGTGGGTGAAAGCGCTCCCCCGCCGCTGCAGACGGACAGCGACGACAACGCGAGGAGAACGTTACAGTCGCCTTCGAACAGGTGCAGTCGGTCCGAGTCACCGTGACCTCATGACCTCATGTCAGCGCACACACACACTCGGCTCATTCCAACGCGCTGATGTCAGAGCAGTTGATTTCAGTGGTCTGGACTTGACACCACCATCTGGCTCTGCTGCAAGCAAGCACACACACACACACACACACACACACACACACACACACACACACACACACACACACACACACACACACACACTAAAGCTTAAGGCGCAGACTGAGAATAAGCTCTGGTATTTACACTCTGTTACTGTAGGAACACAAATGTACAGTAATAACCGTATCTTGCACAGACATCCTGCACACCAACACTCACATTTCCTGCGCATGAATAATTTATGTATGTTCACATAAATTTAAAAATATCCAGCCTTAAATCAATTCGATGTAGATGCTCCTCGCTCGCACAGCTCCTTAGCTAATCTCATCTGCGTCGCCTCGTCTCTGCCCGAGAGTCAAATATATGAGTGTCTGCTCTCGACCAAGTCCTGCTATAAATTACAGCGTGAAAACATTAAACGCGCCCTCTGGAAACACGGTAGAGGCCCCGCTTGGCGTTTTATTACTTCCTCCACTCCTTCTTCCTTCCACACTGTTCCGTGTGGAGGCGCTCATCACTGTACCATCAACGCTACACGCCGCACGGAAACGGCTCCTCCGCGGCCGGCTTCGTCCCCGTCGCTAACGTCGCTCATTCACAGCCGAATGCTCAGTGACCTAGTGTATAGCTCTTTATTCAATTCATATCCCAGTCCAACACGCATGGATCAATCAACCCACTGTTCTCTTCACTCTGTTCTTTATCTCCACCACAATTGCTCCATGCATGAATTTGGCCTCACAGACTCATTATGACGCTCTAACTATGTTTAATCTTCCACTCTCCATCTCCATGGCGATGCTCCATCCATTTCCCACCACCCCCAGCAGTCCAGTGCTGCACAGCCTATGCTCCGCACCGCTCTCCTCCCCTCTTTATTTCTCGCTTCACCTCTTCACCTTTATCTGCTGACTGCATTCTCTTCTCTGCGCTCGCCCGCCTCATCCCGTCACCTCGGCCCCGCAGACACTTACTCTCGCTGCTTTATTTCCCCTGGCCTCATCGCTCCCGCGCCCGGGTTTCACCCTCTCCCTGCTGCTATTCATCCTCCTATCACTCGCATCTTTAACTCTGCCTTCGAGCTCCTTCGTCCCAGCGTTTTCCGCTCTCGTCCGGCTTTCCTCGGTCGGGCTTTATTGATTTGCTCGGTAATTCAACAGTGCAGCACACCAGCACCATCTGCACACATCAGCATCTTTGGAACATATGGCTACAGATTAAACACTGGCTATGTGGTGATCAGCAGAACTAATTATGTCCACACTGTAAATTCTTGCCACACTCAGTGATTCAGCACCAAGAAAGCCATTCCCAATCCAATACTGTAAATTACACAGAGGGACTTTGATGTAAGAGCCCGAAAAACGAGAAAGAGCCAGAAAAAGATCAAACCCCAATAAGAACCAAAGAGCCCACAAAAAGAACAACAAACAACAAGCGGAGCTGAAGGACAAACCAGCAACATCAGAGACGGAGCTAAAACACCACCTGCTCCACATTTCCAGTGATTAGCTAACCGCCTTTTTAAGCATTCTGCCCCAGTTAATTTAGAAAGGCTTCATCTGAATCACCTCCTTCACGGTGTATTTCATTAGCCGCCTCAGTATTGATCCTGTGATAAACCAATCAAAGGATTCATCAATTCCATGATCCTCGGGCACAAAACTCGTAATAAAACCGCTTCACACACTCAACAACTATTAGAAAGCACTTAAAGGATTTTTTTTTTGCCGAACAGCTCAGTGACCTTTGACCTGCAGACGTGAGGAGGCCAGCGAGGAGGTCGTAACCGCGCTTCCATTCCCTTTGCGCTTTAATGCAGTTCATGACATCAGCCTAAGTTATACATAAATTGCACAAAAAACCCAGCAAAACACTGAAGTCCTTTGTTCCCCACTCACTTTGTATTTATCACTCTCCCTATGTCTACACACACACACACACACACACACACACACACACACACACACACACACACACACACACACACACACACACACACACACACACACACATTGTGAGCAGATCTGTAGCGAAGCAGCAGCGGACTGGGAATTCTAAAGGTCAGACAGAAACACGGAGCTCGCAGTCGCACGCATCCAGCGTTCACAAGCTACATGCAGTTCGCCCAGTACAACCGTCCATGAAAACACATTTATAAAAATAAACCTGTGCGCACGCTCACAGCTCAGGGTGTGCTGATGTCTCGTCCAAACTGTTTCATATAGAGCTAAGAGTGACTCACTGTTGCAGCTGACTGCCTTTTTGGCTGTCGGCCCTACGATAGACACACACACACACACACACACACACACACACACACACACACACACACACACACACTTTCAGAGGTGTGCAAGTCTGCTGAGGCGATGACTCATACCTGTCTTCAGACACTGTTCCCCGCTGGGACTCTGACTTTGCCGTGGCCATTTGACCCGTCCTCTGCAGAAGGACGACGCACGCGTGGCAGAAACGGTCAAGTGTGCAAACTGAAACACTCGTATAGAGCTCTTATAGTGTCACAGCATACCTATACACAAATGGCAAAAGGAACAGACAAGGTGCAAGGCGATCGGCTAAACGAGCAACAGGAAGGTTGTGCACAGACAGCTACACTGCCATTTGTACCCTAGTAATGGTCAGTGGTAAAGAAAAGCAACCCCAGACTCATTGTCTTCAGCTCTGGTGCTAATGGATTAAGACACCAATAACAGGTGAGTGCAGAAGCTTGGTTGACCATAGCTGGTACTGAACCACCCTCAGCTTGTTTCTATCTGCTTAAGCTATAAATGCTCTAAAATGAGCTCACTTTCTCTATTACAAAAGTTGCCATTTCTATTGGGATCCGAGAGACATTTGATTTTGCTCGTCACAGATTCTCATGACACGGCCGCTCCGTCAGGGGTCAGTTAAGGAGGCTGGTGATCTCGCCTCGGGTTCTGAAACACGCCAGCGCCGTCACTGTCAGCGGCCGAGCCGGACGCTAAAGCTTTGCATCGCAGCCATCAAACGCAGCGTCTGTGGAGTCTGTCAGAGGATGCACCATTGGGCGCTTAATGTGGCTCCACTTCAGAGGCCGTTTGGACCTCAGGAGGCTTAGAATGAGGAGACAAAGGAGGAGAGTCGGCCAAAAGTAAATAGAGTGCCTCCATGATCGCGTCTACCTCTGATCAATAGCAATGTTACTGTATGTTTAGGTTATATTACATATAGAGTAAAAGGTGACGCTGGTGTGTGACGTGTGAAAACCCTGCGGTAGTTGTTGGTTTTTGAAGCTGTCTCTGCCCTGACAACATCACACTCATCTGAACACTCACACAGGGACCTCTCTACTGATGTTCCTGCACTTACCAGGGATCTGACGCAATGTACTTAGGTCTAGGGACGTTTCAGTTCCCATCTGCACTTGTGTAAAGACGCACGCTTCAGTGTCGCTCGCTACAAGCCAGCCATCACACGGCCCCGGAGGATGGAGGACGCTCCGGCACCAGCGCCGCGCCCCGGCTTCACGCCGACGCTCACTCGCCGGCGTCCGTTCCCACGAGCGCACGCAAACACGCGAACGCAGGCGACCGAGCTGCAGCGAGATCAAAGGGGCCACGAGCGGCGTGTCATCGGCGTCCAGCTGAGCGGTGAGTACAGATGCAGTCGAACGGACGTGTAACACCCTCCTGTGTTTGTGAGCGAGAGAGTCCAACAAAGGAAGGCAGAAAAAGTAGGTCCCATACTGTTACCATGGCGATTAATGAGATACAAAAGACTTTAACGTTATCATTATGGGTATGAGGGAAATGTGCGTGTGTGTGTGTGTGTGTGTGTGTGTGTGTGTGTGTGTGTGTGTGTGTGTGTGTGTGTGGCAGAGAGAGAGAAAGCCAGAGTAAGAGAGAGACAAGAGAAATGAGAAATCATCAGTGAAACGAGTTTAGTCCAAAGCCTGCGGCTGCTTTTCTATCTTTAGATCAATTCTGTTTTCTCACATCTAACCGGGACAATGTTTCAGAGGGCGGGGGGCGAGGAGGGTCAATAAACACACACACACACACACACACACACACACACACACACACACACACACACACACACACACACACACACACACACACACACACACACACACACACACACACAGACTTCAGCACAGAATGTGAGTGTTGCCAGTTGTTTCTCTTTTAAAATGTGAATTAAAGCGCTGCGTATGACCAGCAGCTGCAGGCGATGCAGCTGAGAGCAGAGGGAGGTTCATCGGGGCACGCAGGGGCCGAGGCTGGAAGCCCAGCTGGAAGGCTGGACTGGGACTTGAGGAAAGGAAAAAATGCAATTCTCCGCTGAGACGCTGCGTCTTGAAAGAAATCGAGCACTTGAAGCTCAGAGGGCGGCGGCTGTTCAGTAGCGAGAGTCAAACTCTGGAAGAGCTGCAAGGCAGACGGGCGTCCGTCAGCTGTTATGTCATTAAACACCAGAATAAAAGATCGATCAGCCGACGACATCGGCTGTTCGGAGACAATCTGTCAGGGATGTTCTGATGGCTTCATTCATTAGACATGAATAGATGCTAATGCACGCGTCACGTGTGAGAACCTTTATTATAAGCTGCTGCAGATTCAAGTGGAAGATGGAAATAATTAATTTAATGTGCGCAAAAGCACACAACACTAGATGTAATGTGATAAACCATCACAGGCTCATGGTTAATTTCCATGATTAACATCTGATTAAGCATCTTCCAGGCCATTGTTTGGTCAAGCCTTTGGTGTCAGCGCCAGATCATTCTAGTGCCTCTAAGTGGGGAACAAATCTAATAATAATTATGTGAAATAATTTTCACTGTAATTTGTGTCAAATCAGAAAGTCGCATGAACAATAAAGGTTAGAAAAATGTAAAAACTACCAAACATCTGCTGAATCGACCCCCGCTGCTAAAGAGCCCGTCCTCACAGTTGCTCACGTTCCCACGCCGTGCGCGTCTCTGAGCGTCTGTGCGCACATGTGAGCGCGCAATTAGCGAGCTCCCGCTTCCCCAAACGAGACGAACGAAGGGCGGCCGGCCCATCGATCGATCCGCGGATCCAGAGGTCGATGCGGCCGACGGAGGCAGAGCTTTAGAAGGGTTGGTCCCGCTCAGCCGGCGGCATTGAGCACTGACACACGCAGGTATGTGAGCATACATGATAAAAACCCACTTTGACCCATCTACTGTAAAAGCATGTTTGAAGCCATAATTGAGATTGCGGGTAATGGCAGGAGAAGACCAAAGCAGCGGTTGGAGAGGAACGAGAGGGGCCGGAAAGGAGAAAGGAGGACACACGTGGGGGGGAAATTACAGCCATAAGACAAAAGAGCGATGGCAGAACGATGAAGGAGGAAATGAGCTGAGCACCGGGGGCTCTTCAGGCCGCTGAGGCCAGAGCGTCAGCTCCCACATGAATGGTGAGGTGTGTATGAATGTTTCATTTTACTAGTAGATTAAGGATGAACCTAATGAACATGCCCTTGGGACCGAGGTTAATTACTAATAAAGACATGAGCAGGGATCAGAGGAGGAGAAATACCTCTCACGCTGTGAAGCGGACAGACTTGGTGGACTTGAGTATGACGGTGGCAGGCCTCGTGTTTGGTGGTTGGAATTCTCCCCACACATCGATCCAGATGAATATAGTGGTTTTCATAGTGACTTATATGATGAGGAATATTGAATTTGACTGTACAGGTGTAACATACAGGCGGCTTACAGTCATAATCTCTGTTTCATATTTCCAATGTAATTACTTAGTTGTGGGCTCAAAGTACTTATGTGAGCCTAGCAGGATTTTGAATCAGTAATCATAATCTAGACGAGCTATAGCATCACCACCTGGTCCCGGGCAAATCAAATTCTGCAGCTGCAATCATGAATCCCTCCATACCAGGACAGCATGGACAGGCCTGGACTCCGACCGGCCGCCGGGCATCTGGTTGTTTCATGTGAGGCTAGAAAATACGCTACCATGAAGTGGTTCAGTTCTGCATAAGAGAAATTGATTTGGCGCTTGGATGTATTCTCAGTAATACAGCGAGTGAAGCTGACCATCCAGATGTTCTGTATAAGCAACTGCACAGTGCTCATCCAGCTGCGGACTGCACGATTGACAGATCCCAAACTGTGGCTCTAGATAATCCATAATGTAATGTATGACATCCCATAAAGCATATTACAGTGTGGCGTTACGCAACACACAATCAGCATAAACCTCCCTTGGCTTTCTAAGGATACAAAGTCATGGATCTGAGCGTGTGTGTGTGTGTGTGTGTGTGTGTGTGTGTGTGTGTGTGTGTGTGTCCCTCTCACTGATGTCACAGAGAGCCTAGGGGAGCACCCACACGCATGCACAATGAATGAATGAACACTTTAAGTAAACATATTCATAACAGCTCACCACGCTTGCCGCTCCTTCAGTCACATCATTATTTATTTGTTTTTGTGCTACAGTGACATGGGAACACACACGCACACGCACGCACATGCACACACACGTCAGAGCAGGGTGTTCATTTAAGTGGGTTTTTAGCCGCAGGGTCGTTCTTTGTGAATTAAAAAGACAACTTTAAACCCGACTTTACATTGTATTGGATCTATACATAGAAACACTCACACACACACACACTGAGCGATGCATCGCTCCCACTGTGGACGACGTCAAGCCTCCACCCAACGCTCGCTTCCATTTTTATGTAACAGCAGTTTCCAGCAGTTGAGGCTGACGCTCAGTTGTAACGTCTCACTGCGAAAGGAATCCAGATGTGAGCCGTGCAGCAAGGGGACAGTTTATGAGCCATGTGATGCAGTTCATTTCATTTCCTTCCTCATCATTTTATCCCGCTGTGATTAACTCCTCTGTTGTTTGCCCTTCGCCTATAATCTCCTTCTCTATTTTTACTCCCACTTCCCTCTATTTTGTCCGATTCCTTATTCCATCCTGCCCATCGTCGCTGGTTTCAACCATCTAAGCAATAAGTGTACTTTACAGTTCCTGTGGCTCCAGCTCAGGCGCATTCATGAGGAGCTGGCACTCGTTGAGACCTTCTTTCTCCTGCATTTCTTCGGTTTTATAGGAGTAAATACTGTTAAAGTTGTGAGGAATTGCTAAGTCATCAAATAAATGCTAAAACCCAGTGTGTGTGTGTGTGTGTGTGTGTGTGTGTGTGTGTAGGCCTGTGAGTGATGCCAAGAACAGTATCAGTATTAGAGCAGGTAGATAACAGGACTGCGTTTGATGTGTTTGTGTTTAGGAAGAGGAGCAGAGCTGTGGTGAACTGATGAAGTTCAATGGAACCCAGTCTTTTATTGGCGCAGTGCTTTCCTGTATGAGAAAGCCTCACCCTGGCCCTCTTTATAATTTCACAGGAGTGACACAGAGGTGCCCCACCCCACGCGCATGATTTATTTTTCAGAAGGGCTTATTACTTTCATGGAGCAGAGGAAAAAATAAAAAGGCCTTTATTTTTGGTTTCACGCTGACATCTGTGGCCTTTTAAAATCGGTCACACTGAGGTCTGGGGGTCTGAGACGAATCACGAAATGTCCACAAACACAAAGTCACAGCATGAGGACTTTTTAGCATTTAAGGGATGATGTGTGTGAGAGGTTGGAAATTTACAAAAAGTTAAACATGTGCATCACAACAGAGGGGATTCTGGGTATTCCTGTTGTCTGTCCCTACTTTCGCTTATCATGGTTTAATATTTTCTTATCGCTCTTATGATCCCAGTCCCTTGTTTAATCCAATCAGCAAATCAGTCCATTCTCTGCACACACACACACACACACACACACACACACACACACACACACACACACACACACACACACACACACACACACACACACACACACACA
Organism: Betta splendens; assembly: GCF_900634795.4. NCBI lineage: Eukaryota > Metazoa > Chordata > Actinopteri > Anabantiformes > Osphronemidae > Betta > Betta splendens. The sequence goes on along the minus strand of NC_040882.2, from coordinate 14,798,293 downwards.
CACACACAGTCCATTGAAGCTGACACTTGCAAGATTTTATGGTCACACAAGCATGCAGCCGTGAACGCACCACCACGCACACGGTGCATACACCCTGCAGTCAAGCATGCAAGTAGCTGGACAGCTTGTTCTGTGTGTGTGTGTGTGTGTGTGTGTGTGTGTGTGTGTGTGTGTGTGTGTGTGTGTGTTATTATATAAGACAGGTCTGGGTTTATGCTGCTGTGACAGATTACACACAAATGAATTGAAGAAGTGACCAAGCCAGAGAAGCGTAGAAAATGCCAAGAGGCAACAGACAGAAAAATAAATTAGAAATATAATGTAACCTAAAGCGTGGTAGGACGAGGTCCCTAATGATTGAATGAGGTGTTGAGGCAGCTGGGAGGAGACCGTAATAAGGGCCCATGGGTTGGAAAATGGACCGAAGGGAGACAGAGCAAGTGTGCAGCAACAGAATAAAGGCAGTAAACAACCCAGGAGTGTCAGCCAGTGGATGGAGGAGGGCACGAGGTAAAGAGGGCCGGGGCTTAGCTGGCAAACAGAGGTGGGAGAGAGGGGGAGGCGAGACAGAAAGGAAGGAGAGGATCTGGGCGCGCGAGGGGACGAGACAAAAGCGAGACTGATGGGGGGAGGCAGACGGGAGCGAACCTGACGAGTGAAACGGCGCGAGAGGAGGGAATCCGAAAAAAGATGTGGGAGTGGGAGGAAACTGCGGAGGAGGAGACGCAAACACAGAGGAGGGAGAGAGGAGGGAGGAAAATAGGGAGGAAGCCAAAATATGCTGTCATTATATTAAAATACTCTTATAACAGGAGACACGAGTGGATCATACGTGATGTGAGTGTTTGAAGCACAAGGTGCTAAATGCTACGTTCCACAGCTGCTGAATACATTGAGCATCTGTCTGCTACTGCAGCTCTAAATCATCTGTTTGTGTTTTAGGAGTTAATTATTAATAATGTTAACACTTACTTTATTACAGCACCTGATTTACAGTAAATCCTCATTAACCATTAAATGGTTTGTGTCTTGTAGCTATACAAGCAGCGTGTGATCATCTTTGTATTGTTGACTATGACAAATGGCCTCAGGTCTCTGCAGTCAGCAGATTTCACTCTGCATCGTATTAGCACATATGTTTACACCGAAGCAGGATAATTAATTGTGAAGAACCCGCGACAGAGTGCGACCTGTGCAGGGTCAACCCCGCCCTTGCGACCCTGACGAGGCCGAGAGGTTCGGATAATGGATGGGTGGGCGCTGTAGCGGACCCAATGAGACATGGAGCCTGTGAAAGGGAGAAAATTAGAGAGTGAACGTGGAGCGAAGGGTGGGGAGGGAAGGAGGGAAGGAAATAAGAGGGGAGAGATGGAGCGCTTGTGCTTCTGAAGCAAAGAGGCCTTCACTGTCCTCGGTTCATCTCGCCGCCTCGGATTCATGCTTTCGAAGCACACACCAACCTTCATTCACATGAAGCCTATTGGAGCTCATTCATGTTCTCAAGCTAAAAGTGCTGTTTGCTTCTCTTAGTCCACTGGAGTAGCCTCCGATTGTCATTTCACAGCTTTCTCCCCCATTAACGAACCCAAAAGGCGGCCGAACCTGCGAACGAGGCGCGTACAACACCCCCCCCCACCTCCATCTGTTCCGCTCGACGCCTGAAAGCGTGGCCACCTTGCTCACTTTTCACCACTTAGCGCAATGTCACGCTGCCAAGCATCAAACCATCCTCGGGATGTAATTCGGGACAACAACACCGCCGCTGACAACAATAATAGCGTCTCCAAGGACAGGCGGCCCCGTGAATCGCACGCCCACGCGGAGCGAGGGACACACTTCCAGACACAGTTACTACCTTTCACACGCGTGTGCTGTTTGAGGTTACACACAGAACCAGCGCCCCTCCTCCACCTGGGCGCTATCTATTCTTTTCTATCTATTCCACCTCATCTTTAAACATTATCTGACGGCGCCATCAAGCGCAGTGATCTGTGTGTAAATGTGCATTTGTCACATTCAGCTCGTTCTGTATTAGCAGTTCTGTAAAATTATGTCCGTTTGGGCATTCTCTGGATTTCCTGGTCGGGAACGTGTATTGATTTGGCTGCGCGTTGGAGCTGAGACATGTCTGCTACTAAAGAAGGTAGGCGGACAAACCTATTATCAGGAAAATTAGCATCAATTAGTAATTATAATTATGAAAACAAAATTATATGAAATGAACAAAATACTGCCATCTAGTGGTCTGGAGTTTAAAAATACCACAATATAATACAGCCTTGACAGATGTGCAGCAGTAGCGACTTGATTTCAGGGACAAGAAGAAGCACTACTGTGGTAGTAAAACGGAAAACCAAAACAGAAAGAATTAATAGCTTAGCACTTTTTAAAAAAGGCACCAGGTTTAGGATGAATATATGGTTTCAATTTAGACTGTGCAGCTTTCCCTGTTCAGTGCACACAGGAATATCAGGCAGTCCGTTTGTCATCGTCATGACTGTTTTGGAGCCATTTCATTTTCTTTGACGCACTTACGTCAACCTTTTTACAAAACAACTTCCAGGTCCGAGGCTGAGTGTTTTCGTGCCCTGGCGTTTTCCTGTTCACTAGGGATCCAATCGCCTGAGGCCAGCGCGCTGCAGTGGCACAAGGGGCGTTCTGTACTAGCAGCTGTTACTTGGTAATGAAAACACAAGTGCATTTCCCCTTCAAACTTAAGAGACATAATTATGAGCTTTGTCATGTGCTCTTATGTTTTATATGCTTTATAGAGACAATGTCTAAGAAGATTTCAGGAGATGCTCCTGTTCTTTCAGTGAAACAATCCCACAGGCTTCGTTCCATATGACTTCAGACACATTGTTATTGTGCCGGGTCTCAACACAACCTAATATCAAACATGACTTACAGCCTGGCAAGCGCCTGGAGAAGCTGGTGGTTGGAGGTCCATTAACAGCACAATCCCCACGAGCACTGGGCAGTTTGCCCACAGTTCCAGCAGGTCAGCGGATGATAGGGTAATAATCGCCCTTCATCCCGCCCTTGAATACTTGGACTCTGCCGTTATATGTGGGGGAGGAAGGCCACGCTCTGCCAGCTCCACAGCACACTTTATTCCCTTCTGTTTATTTCCTACCTGTGCACATCTGCTCTGCTTAGATTACAGCTCGGCGTTCAATCCACGTGCTCTGAAAGAGGCAAACCAGGGGCTTCCCGCCTCGGCCTCCCGCCGCGGTTATATATTCAAATGGACTTGAGGGAATGGGCTTTAACTCTTTGGTCCCCAACCACCAATGAGCCGGCGGGGGCCGCAGACTTACAGCAGCTCGGATCGTTATTAGCCACCTTCCTGCTTAAACATTAAGTGAAGTACACAGGGGTGAGGCGCAAATCACTGCTGGAACATTAGAAACTGCTGTCCAGGCTGGAAATGACCCTGTCTGGCCATAAATGTGTCAAATGAATCCCTGAAGTGATGCTTTGGGAGCAATTGGAGAGTGAGCGGAGTGACCGGCGTGGAGGCCAACCCCTCTGGCCCTGAGCCGCATCAGGGTTACGCTGGCGCCACTCATTCCTGCAGATACTGTATTGCTTTTGATATAGCAAGTGCTTTATCGAAAAAATGCAGTACAGTACTTCATACAGTACTTCAAATCTATGTGTTTCACTCATTTTGGTCAAATGCACCAGTTCTTGTTGGTTTGCGTGTGATTGGCATCTTGACAAGACACACCAGCTTTTAAGGAACATTCCGTGTATAGTGGCGGCCTTAACAGTCGTTGTCAGGGAAGCTGACAGCAGATTTCTGTAATACCTAAATTCTACAAACATCCATTAATGACTTGTCCCTGATGAACAGGTTAAAAGGCTTTTAAGAAGGTCGTGACATGCCTCATCTGGCTGTCACACACGCTCCATCCTCCCAGAGCCAGCTTTGTTTCTCTTTTTAAACTTGACATTTCATACTTATCTTATTTTCAGATTTAGTCTGAAGCACCTAAGTCTTCTTTCACAGTCACCTCTCTGCCGAAGTGTCGAGGCGCTAATCTGCGATGTGGCATCTTGGGCACTTGCCATGAATGTCAACCGCTGAGTAACATAACGCAGGATAGACAATGACTTTGTGTCAAAGCCAGAGAAGAAATGAACACTGTGATATATGTCACTGTCGTCATGTTTGATTGTTGCAGAGAAATCATTAATCAACCCGTGGCCCCTCCTCAAGCTTTTAGGTGGACTCGCGGTTTTCTTGCTGTAAGATTAAAATGCCTGCTGATTAAATGTTAGTCTGGATCAGGGAGATGGAGTGGACTTTGTAAAACGTTCAAGTCAAACCACCTTCTGAGAACAGGATCATCTATGAGAGCTGACAGTTTAATGCACACAAACAGGTTTTGGTTTACATTAAATAATAAAGTCATTCCTTCATTAACTGTGTTATATATAGGGTACACTACTGAATATGTAAATCACTGCCTCATATGAAACGATGGCACCTAGAACCTCAGAATGTAACATGTAAGAACCCGACGTACAGCTCTGATGGGAAGACACGTGTCTTAATGTACTCATTGCTGCAAACACACAAATATATGAATCATTAGTAGTAGCTAACAACTCAACTCAAATGCTAACAATCGCTCAATCATTCTCTGGTTTGATTGACTCGCCCACCGTGGCCACGCCCCTTTTGGATGAGTACTTCCTGGTCTCCTCTCTAGACGAATCATAGACAATCCCTGGGACTCTGTTAATCATATAAAAGGATTTGTTTTGCCCATCAGTTTGCCGCTCGCTCGCCTTGTTAGTTCGTCTTTTTTTTTAACCTTCCCTTCAAGTGTCAACAAAGTGCTATTCCTGCCGCAGCATTCAACTCTCCAACACAGACAGTCTCCGGGGCTAACAATCCCTTACTGACACTACAGCAGCAGGAGAGAGGAGGATTATGGCCACGGGGACTTTCCTGAACGTCTCAGCCGTTGGATGAACGTGCTCTGCTGACAGCAGCGGGATCCCTGGCTACCCTGGTAACAACACAACTAACCAGAGGCTGGTGCCAGACGTAACCAGCTTAACATGGACAAGAATAGAGGAGAGTCACCACCTTCTCCAGTGGAGGGGAGCGTGCTGTTAAGGTATTAATGGATTAGCCGAGGTGAGGTCGCAGGGAAGGGAGCGAAGGCGGGCGGAGAAGGAGAGGATATTGTTCCAGCAGGTACAGAGGTGCATACAAAAACACACGCCACACGGCCAGAGGCGCAGAAGCAATGTGGCAGCCTGGCACGAGCAGCGTCAATATCGGCGTCTAAAATGAGTTCTGTCACAATAATGAATAAAACATGTGTTTTTTAATTTCCAACATCTGCTGGCAGCCGTTTGGAGCCGCAACCCAGAATGAGCGGCCGGTCGAAATCAGCCGAGTTGTCTGGGAAGATCAAATTATAGCCTCGCATTGCTGCGTCTGACCAAAGATACACACAGAATGAGTGGGTTTGCCGCCAAACATTAATCATGTCCCAGAAGTTGTTTGTGTTTTGTGGCCTATAATTTGAAGCATCATTTGAACGACTTCATTCAACACATTGTATATGTTCCCATAATCAACCAATAGTTGAATATTTCAGCCCGGAGGCACCGACGTGGACTCTTATAAAGGAACTGTCTTAAACAATGTCTAATGTATGGCCACCCTGCAGACACATCATAGATCCTCACTAGCAACCAGCTAGAAGACATCAAAGCTCCTTAAGGCCAACACACATTGTTGCTTATGTCAGCTGGAAAATGGCTTGAGATATGCAAATGAACCTATAACCTACATTTCCTTAGACAGCTTGGCTCTGTGAATTATTAAGGAGGTGACATATCTTCAGATCAATTATTTATTATTGTTGGAAAAGTCTTCATCGCCATCAGCCTGCTGCCATTAGGTCGCCTATCGCCGTCATCGGCCCCATCAAAGCTTCCATCAGCACCCATGACATAGACACTACACTCGACCAGTCGGTAGCACCGCTGCCCTCAGCACAGTCATCATCCTCATAGTCCCTCCAGAAACCTGGTCATGGAGGAGGAAGAGCAGCATTGATAAACACTATGATCACGCTTCATTTCGTTCAGGAGCCTTTTGAATAATGAGTATATTACTCTAGTGAATACCAAGCTCATCATCCTGGTAATTTCCTCCCCACTCCCAGCTTTTGTTTTCAACGTGGCTGTATAGTAATTCTATGACCCGGTGCGCAGTAATACCCCCCCCCCCTCACCGGCCACCGGCTTCACAGCACGCCCGGGTTATTGCCCCGCAGCTTCTCGCCGTTTTGCCCCCCGCCACCGTCCTCCCATCCGTCCATCTGCTGGAGGGAGATCCTCGGTGGATTCAACCGGCGCCGGTCAAGATCTCCCGATTTACGCGCGTGCTCCGTTTCTCCACGGCGGAGACCGTTAAATGCCTGATTGGAGGGGTCTCCGGGACGGGACCGGCTCTGCGGCGACGCATTCCCCTGAGCGGCACCAGCCGGCGCGTCCGCGGGGTTCCTCGGCGCTGCGTCCCCCGGCACCGCGGCCCGGCTCCCGTTTCGCTGCACTCCGTGCCAACCTCCGTCTGAACTCGACCTTTGTTCCGTCTACGCGCCACTCTGTGCGCGGCACCGCAGCCGCTGCGAACGCACCGCGCTGTCGGAGGGACCGCGTCCCTCCGCACTTCTCACGCGCTCGGATGTGACCCGCGGGAAGCCGCGAAGCACTTACAATAACAAACGCCTGTACATTCGCGGTCACAAGCAGCGCGGACGTTGTTCTGCGTGTTCTCACCGGTGAAGTTCGGTGGTAGAAGCCGCGGTCTGGATCCGTTCATTCATTCAGTAACCCGTCTCTCGGTCTGTTCATCCTTCCGTCCGTTTCGTCCCTCATTCAGCGGCAGAATAAGCGGCTCTCCTCCCCTGAAGCGGCGGCGGCGACAGAGCAGGCGCACTTTTCTCTCTCTCTCTCTCTGTCGCTCTCTCTCTCCCTCTCTCTAAATAACACTCTCTCTCCCTCTCTCGCGCGCGCGCGCCCTCACTCTCGCGCAGACCGACGAGAAAGATGTGGAACCGAAAAAAGAGATGGAGGCTGAGCGGGCGGAGAGCGGTAACCGGGGTTTGAGCGTGTGTTGGTGGGGTTAAAAGATGGATGTGAGTCCCCAGCAATGATACAGAGGAGATCGATGAAGCCCCATTCTGATCAATCACATTTATTCCATTAACGTGGCGGTGGGCAGTGGTCAATGCAGGCCATGTTTAACAGGTGTCACGGTCGCGTGAAGGCACGTGCAGCCACAGGTGGTGTTTATTTTAAAGCTCACATGACGTTTGGCTGAATTACAACACAAACTCAGATTTTGTTGGTTTGTTAAAGTAACTCGCTGAATTTTAAATGAAGCAGCGCTAAGGCTTTCATCTTGAATTTAAGAGCCTTGACAGTGGCACCAACCATTTGAGACTAACATCCATTTTCATACACACGCTCCTATTTTGGGGACATAAATAATGGAACAACAGGCAGACAAGCAGCCGCATGACCAGGTGTCATTACGCTACGAAGAATCCAGCAGAGGAAAGGCCCAGAGGTGGTTCTGAATGTTAATTTTAGAACAGTTAATAGTTAATTAGTTTTTGTCAGCATTTCCCTAATTAAAACGACAATGTATTAGTGTATGTGCGATGGCGTCTGAACTTCAAATGAAAGAGAAAGTCAAAAAACGAGCACCTACAGTAAATAATGCCTCCTGAAATGAATCAATTAATGATGAATTAGGCAGAGAAAGACTATGAAAACACCAGAAAGATAAACAGCGAGACTCAGAGGATGAAAGCTGATGATGGAGGCCAGGGAGGAGGAAGCGGGGCAGCGCTGGAAGGTAGCGAAAGAGGAGAGGGGAGTAAAGATGAGCAGACGGAGCAAAGGAGCAGGAGGAAGGGAAGGAAAGCGATGGAGAGGAGTTTTTTTCATCTTTCTCATGTGTGGTGCCAGTACATCCACCATTCAGATACAAAGAGTCCAATTAGAGAAAAGGGAAGTCTGAATCTGAACGGCCGTGCGTGTAATATTCCTGTAAAGAGATTGTGCGATTGTTATACTTCACCCTTTCGTATAATGTGAGTGAGTGAGTGAGTGAGTGAGTGAGTGAGTGAGTGAGTGAGTGAGTGAGTGAGTGAGTGAGTGAGTGAGTGAGTTTAATGGGACGTGTAAAACACTTACATTTTTAATAAACCTTCTTTAATGTAAATATAAGATCATTTTGAAACTGATTGCAGCAACACATAGAAGCCAAGCTGTGAAAACAGACTGAAGGCTCCTCAGTCAAGAGGAAGCAGCGCACATGGTTTACACATAAACAATATAGTGATATTGATTTGACTGACCACAGAACTGTTTCCTTTGCCACAGACCTGATTACAGTAGATGAGTTTTGGTCCCGGGGCGCTGGCGGCATTCATACATCATGTTCACATGATCTCCTTGTTTCATCAGTGTTGAAATGCTGATTTCAGTTCTACTGTAAGTATTCGGGTCCACTGTTTAGTCTGGATTGGTGCTGACGGCTGCGCTTGAGACGTCGTCATCCTGGTTGATGGATGAAAAGTTGTTTGTGAAATGTCAATTTTTCAAAGCCAATTAACTTCCAGCAGTCGTAAAAGTGAAACATCTAAAGTTACGACGCGTCTTAAAAACAAGCAGCAAAAACAAGTGCAGGGGTTCCAGTGTGTTTTCAAGGCACTGTAACTGCTCCACTTACTATCTTTGCTGTCTTTCGATTGGCAGGTGGATAATAATGGCCTTCTACAGAACATGGTTTGAACTGTCAACCTTTTCTACCTGCAGCATAATTACTGTTTTCTCTGAAGTCTCATTTAGTTGACGTCTTAACTTGAGCCACGGGAATGTGACACATTAACACACATTATAGGAATTTGTCTCGTTTATGTCTTATTTGCGCAGATGAAGTCCACAAACAAATGATAATTTTTATAATATAACATATAAAACCCAGTAACTGTCAGTTGTTTCAATGCAACATTAATCCAGGCCAGTGATTGGAGATGCATAGAACATGAACAGCACCACCCTCCTCAACAAAATGGCCATAATTCAGCTCCGTGTTCCAGACCTGCTGCTTTTTCCTGGGAAGTGAGGATGAGTAATATAGATGTGACTCAAGAAATACCACATTAAACTTGACAAGGCCGGACTAATTTTGGTTTAATGCCTATTAGTTGGTACAGAAATGACATTAATCGTGATACATTTAAAAAATAGAAGGTCAGAGAACTGAAAGACGGAATTTGCAGGCTGTGACTCCTGCGCTGCGCTTTCGCTCTGCACTTTTCAGGCTGCGTTTGGTCTGAGTGCTGCTCTCTGTCACGTATTTCACAGACTTTAAAAAGCGGCTCTCGCCGGTTCCTCCTCGCAGTGATTTTTTAGTGTCCGGTCCCCCCAGCGTCTGGTCGACACAGGCCAGCGCTTACAGTGGCCCCACTGATGGAGCTCCTCGGCTATTGAGCAATTAAAAGGAGAGCTGCAATTAAAAAGCAATATGTGACCGTGTGAACGAGGAGAGCCCAGATGGCACAGTGGTAAAGATAAAGGGACGAGAGTGCTGCTATGGAAAACAATATGGCTTGAGAGGAAAACAAGAAAGCAGCGAAAGACCCATCTCATCAAAACATGCACCCAATTCCTCATTTGCTCTTCCAGCACTAAATACGCAAGGTGAACTATATGACAGATGACCTCCACAGGAAGGCTGTTAAAGCGTAATGTATAAAACCATATGGCTTTTGATTAATTTCATAAGAATTGACTAGTAAAACCGGAATTGTCCCAGTAAACATTGTGAATGTTTTGTTTTGTGACAATCGTTTCATTCCACCAATCAAATTAACACTCTGTGCTCCACAAACTTTACGATGAAAGCGTAAAACTCACACTAGATGCGTCCGCTCACCCCCAGAGCAAAGGCGGCCACAGCTTCAGCTGACACTGACGAAGAACATATGGAAAGGAATACATTCTGCTTCAAGCCCTGAAGGACAAAAGCTTCATTATTTATCATTTGTTGGCCCAAAATGTGCAGCCGGCTCGTTACAGAACCTGTACTGTACATCCAGGCTGTGCAGATGAGTTCAGATACTGAATCTCTGATCTGCGCCAGTGGAAACTTTTCAGAGAGTTGTTTGCAAATTATGAACCAGCTCCTGTCGGTGTTGTATTATTCTCAGTGTTAGCTTGATGTGTGGATGGTTATAATTATCGCTCAATTTAACAGCTAACACAGCGCATTGATTTCTGACAAATGTTCACCCTGCAGCCGATGCAGGTCTCACTTATGAAGTAATAAAATCCTCCGTCACAAGCAGTGGCGTCCAAATGTCACGAGTCCAATAATAATAATTAGCAATTGGGAAGAAAGTTAGATTATTACATTAACAAATGCATAGGCGAAAGGAATGCAAGAAAAGCAAGAGGACAGGAATGCGACGGTTTAAAGACATACAGTAATTTGTGTATAGTCTAACATAGCAGCAGCATGGGGAAGAGGGTGGGAATCTAAACATACCATTAAAGGGAGTGTTAATGAGATAAAATGCATCGATGGCCATAAATTCGTTACAAGGATTGTTGGTGTGAGTGGGATTAGGGAAACGTTCTATGGTAAATAGGACTAATAATGGTCAAATTCCCCACGGCCCGTTTCTCTCACGCACTCAGGTGTACGGCTCAAATATTGGACATGATTACACAGCCGCCCACTAATCAAGCCTTTCTGCTCCATCTCCAGCCCCATAAGGCGTTGTTGGCTCCTGATTATTCATAAGCTGCCTCCAACCCATTGTGTCAGGCCACCGAGGCAATTGTAAGTCATGCTGAGCACAGTCCAGAGGGGAGCCGTGAAAGGACCTAAATGATGATGAGAAGCGCCGCGAGCAAATGAGCCTGGCTCATTTAGAAGCGGGACGATGATCGCCGCGGCGCCGATGCACAGGTTCTGCTCCACACCTGCTGAAATATGCAGGACGGCGCCGCGGGTCTGCTTCCACCCGCAGTCCGGCCGCACGCCAACACGCCAGCGCTCCCACGCCCACCGCTTGATTGTTATCCGCCCGCTTGAGAGCTCCGGAGAGATTCGGACATGGCTGCACAGGTGCCCGGAGCCGTCATTTGTTGGTCGGTCACAGCGAGAGAAGCGTTGCTGACAAGACGCATTTTGTCGAGGCCGACAGCAAACACGTGCGACGCCCGGGTGCGACGGGGCCCTCCTCCGTCGGCCCGCTGCCTTATTGATCGGGGTTCAAAACGCAGCGGCTGATTAACGAGACGCTGGAAACTAATTAAATCCACAGGCGACACAGAATCCCCGAGCACTCTGCCAGATGTGGTTCTAATGCGAGAACGCGGCCCTGCAACCGGACTGATGTAAACCTGCACCACGGGCCCCTGCTGTACCTGCTTCTGCATTTTGTTAAGTAAGTTCACCCTAAACCTTAAAAAGGAGAAGCAGCCGCTAGTGAAACAAGCATTCACTGCGAGTTCCACTTCCAATAGAAAGTACAGTGTTATAACATGCAGCAAAAAGGTTCAAGTCTAAATCATCACAGCAGACGCACTCACGATCGATGTGACTTCTCATGTTTGCTCCGATCGTCCGCGCAAACATTAGCGCCAGCGTTGCACACGGAGCTCGCTGAAACCGCGCCGACGCGTTTCCTCCCTCACGCGCATCCGTGCCGTTCGATTCGACCTGTGCTGCTGCAAGGGAAACGCTCGTAAAGTGCAATTCATCACTTCTGTCTCCTCCGCTTCTCATCCCCGTAGGAAATCCTGGCCTTTCTCTGCGATTCTTATCACTGCGTGGAGGCACAAACACGCGCGTACAGGAGAGACGCACGTGTTTAGCTTGTTAGCGTTAGCGGCTCAGCGTGACGTTTTGGGCTTTATACGTTTTCCAAAACTCAGTTGTGTTGTATATTTTCAATTAATTAAAACGTCTGAGATCGTGAAGGGGCGAGTGGACGCACGAAGGCAGCTGAGTAAAATGAAACGCGAGACCAGCTGCAAAATGATGAACACGCTGGAACGTTTCCAGTTGCTTTTATTGTAATGGCGGCCATCTATCGCGGTTTTCATTTGATTATTTCCATGCCGATTTGTATTGTTATGCTAATGTGCCGGTTACTGCTGACGGAGACGTCCTGGAGCCAGCAGCCGGTGTAAAGTTCTCATTAGCATTGAATGGTCTGTTAATGTAATTGTGCTGCTCCGTCTGCGCTGTTTTACTGCGCTTTGCTAACTTTGCTAAAAGTTAGCAAATTAGAAGTTGAAGCCGGAAGTCGGGCCCAGTGTGAAAACCGCCAAATGCGATCGCTAATGACCTTCGCCATCGCATCTCCACACGCCGTGCGTGATGGGAGATGGGATTCAAACCTCCCGAAAAAAGTCCTGCTTTTATTTTAGCTTGTTTTTGTTTGTGGTTAGGCTCTTAAGATTTAGTTCCCACCTGACTGAATCCTACATGCAGCTTGTTTCTATCAAACGGCATCAATTAAACAGGGCCGCGGCCGGCGTCGGCGCGCGCGCGCTCCACACGGGCTAGTTTCGTATGCAACCCAGATACACGGGGGAGCGGGAGGGGGAGGAGGGGGGGGCGTAATTGAAATTGCGGCGACGCTAAGGAACAGACGGAATGACAGATCTGAGAAGAGGAGAAAAGACTCAGACGGACAGAAAGCGATGGAGGCACGGGGGCAGAGAAATGAAAGAAGCGGCGCTGGGGAAGAATGGAAAAAAAGGCAAACGGCGAGAGTTTGCGAGACGCCGAAATGAGAGAGATGGAGGAGAGGATTAAGGCAATGAGGAGGACGAACCCGCTAATGCAGATACCGTGTACCTTCATTTGGGCCGAAAATGTAGCGTGTTCTGGATCATGTTGCTGCTCTCCATCCAATTTCCTGCCGCTCGTCAGTGTCAAAAAAAACAAATAAAATCTTTAAGGAGGATGGATTACCCACTCTTACCCAAGGATGGAGGGGCAAACACAGGCAGGAAGCTGAGTCCAGCTGACATTAAAGCTGTTTATCAAGATGATGGCGAATAAGTCAGGCTATAAAACATCTTAGTGTTTTAAAAACACACTTACAAGATACTGTGGACTAAAACGTGTAAAGTATAGGCCTTTACATTCCCATATGGGGCACATCTGCCTCAGACCAGCACACACACACACACACACACACACACACACACACACACACACACACACACACACACACCCTACAGTAACTCTGGGATCATCCCACTTCAACCACTTTTAAATTATTAGTGGGTTTGGGCTGGACGAGAGCTTGTGTGGCCTGAAGGCTGACAAGACAGAAAACCTGAATGTGTGTGTGTGTGTGTGTGTGTGTGTGTGTGTGTGTGTGTGTGTGTGTGTGTGTGTGTGTGTGTGTGTGTGTGTGTGTGTGTGCGTGCCAAGGAAAGTTAAGACGTTGTTTTTACAGCATTTCAACCTTCAAGGCTAAACTTTAGGATGAGGCCTCACTTGAGGATCTTGTTAAGATCCTCACCTCATCCTAGGATCCATCTTGTTAGGATGTTAGGTTCCGCCTAACAGAATGTCTTTGCCGTTGAAGTTAGTTCGTTTTCCACCTTCGTGGTACAACCACAAGTGTTGGAGTGTTAATTTACACAGTGTCTGAGATTCCGGCTGCTTCCTTCTGTTTCCGCGCTGCAGAGCGCACGCCGGTTAGTGTCGAGACTTGAGAGTGGCATCGGTTTCTCTCTTCAATTGAGAATCGCCCAAAAGCTGCACGTGCACTGGGAATAAGAGCGTTCCCTCAGCCCTGTGAGAGACGCCTCGTGCGCAACAAAAGGCAGGAGCGTTTCACGGGCTGACGAAACGTCTCGTTGAGCTGGACGTCCTGGCCACCGGAGAAAAGGCCGGCGGACGCTTTTTTTAGAGCCAAACTTTTCTTCAAGTGGAGAGTTCCAAGAGCAGCAGGCTCCACGAGGGTGGAGTGGATCAAATTAGAAAGCTGCCATATGCCAGCCTTATGATCACAGAGCGACTCAGTTATACAGCGAGGGAGCGGCCTGTGTGTAATGAGCACGTACAGGGAGCCGTGATGAAAGGGCTGCAGTTGAACAAGCAGACTGGAGGGGTGCAGTCGCTCTGATGTAGGTTAAGTTTGCTCTTTCCCATATTCCCGCTTTCTTCACCTGGGCCTTTTCTCCAACTCCTGCCTCTCGGAGTCTTATTCACTCTGTCGGTCCTGCAAATATTTAACCTTTCCCTCTTTTAAGCTTCATTCTCATGTCGCTGGCAGACTTCTTCATCCGCTGCTTCTCCAGCTTCTTTTACGCGCGTCGGTCCCTCTCGCCGCATCCCCCTTTCGGATGTGCTTCTCATCTGTTGCAGAGTTGATGGAAACCCAAGCTTCGCCGCAAAATGGACACGCTGCATTTTGTCCCCCTGCGCCTACGTGCACTGAGCTCACACACTGAACCTGGTTGAGAGGACAGAGGTAAATATTTGACAGGACGCAGGATGAAGCTGTGGCGGCTGCGGCAGGCAGTCGGCGTCCTGCCATTGAAATGGAAGGGACGTTTCAGGAGCCTCTTGAAAAACACTGCTGCCATTGCTCTCAAGCAGCTGCACACACACACACACACACACACACACACTGAGCGGTGGTTTGGAGACAGTGAGGCAGTGCGTGTGCCCTCGGCTTCCCAGAATAACCGCCACATGAGGGGCAGGGAGGCAGGGTGAGGTTGGTAAAGGCAGAAATAAATGGATGCTAATTGTATGGCTCCTTCGGAACACACTCAAATCCAGAAGATTTATACACAAACACACACGTTATGCCCATGTGGGTGAAGATGATCCCACTGGATCAGTCCAACGTCCCCCGTGGTGGAGTTACTGCACACATGGTTTACTCGGCCTCAAACACTAAGCACATACAGGTTAATATGGGTCAGAAATACAGACGATGGTTTTCTCATGTATTGTTTTTATAATCTTTCTAAATATAGATTTCAAGAGCGGTGTTTTTGTTAGATGCTCCATCCTCACGTCGCTTTGTGAATAAGCCGCCTGTCCAGACTTGCGTGTTTGTCTAAGCTTAGAAACTCATTTCAGTGCTATTTAGATGCACTGAATTACAAGACGTGGCACAAAGGCGCTTCTCCTACACTCCAGTGTTACTGACTTCGCAATGAAAACTATACTATTTTAATCTTTTTAATCTCATCTGAGTCTTTTACTGCAGCTGAGAGGAGAGATAAGTGATGCTATGGAGAAGAGGAATAGACACAGCTCGGGATATGAATGGTAAATAGTGACATGGCTGACCTTCTGCTGGGTCTGAGGAAAGAGCGAAGCGAAGACATGCTTCCTAGAGGACATGCAGCATCCAGAGATTTATACCAAGACACCCAGTATAATTTCTTTCTGCAGGGGAAAACCCAAATATTGCAAATAATGTTATTACTGTCAGTTGTAATAGTAAGCAAACCCAGGCCACAGGGCTTTTTCTTAATTTCGTAGGAGACTGTGATGGGAGCTGAGGCTGTGTGATGAGCCTTGCAGCAGTTCTGTTGATAGTCCTGCTCCGCCACCTGCTGGTCACAAAGGGAATGACAGTCATATACAAAGTGGGATTTCCTGTTCTCTCCCTCGTTGAATTCCAGGAAGGATGTATAAAGCCACCATAATTTAATATTGGTCCACTTTAATCTCGATGTCTTACCATGAATATTAAATAATTACAATGAGCTCACTGGATGACTGTTAGTCAGCGATAAACCCTGTAATTTGTGTGTTTACACTTGCTTTGGGCCCCACCCTCTGCTTTATCAGCCTCAACATCTGCCTAAAGCAAATCTCACATAACTGTTGTGTAACTCTGCTCCAGTCTATTCCCTTCTGATTCACCTTAGTTCACTCCTAAAAGAGGGCATCGACAAGCAAACAGGACCAAACAGGTACTTCCAAGAAATGTTGTCTTTTGATTCTCTATTTGTTAAGATTCATTGCATTTATTTATTTTTTTATTACTTGTCAGCTGCACTTAAAGATGACAACTCAGGGGGGAAACATTTAATCCAGTATGTAATTAGCAATCATTTAGCTTTTAACAAACTGCACCAAACCAGTTACTAAAAAAAGATACCTGTTCTAGAAGAAGACTACATTCACTTGAAGCTCTTAATGACAAATCAGCTCTGATCTGAGGCTTGATTCATCATGTTTATGTAATATAATTGTAGGAATAACACAGATTTGGATTTCACATGTATACGCCAGTTATAAAAGGTTATTTTTTAATTAATTTTTAAATTAGAACAGTAGCCTATATGCAGCCTACATCCGTAAGATTCAATTATTCCAATGTATTTAAACTTTAAACTTTACTTTAAAATTATATGACAACAAATAAAGACTTAAAGAATAGTCCTGTAAATAAATAAATAATTTAATTTATGATTTTTTATAGTATTTGCATTGACAATTAAAACAGTTGATGGTGCTGCTTCTACAAAAAATTGCCTCCTCTTTCACTGGAAACAAGTCGACGCTCTCGCGACTTACTTGTGTGGCTACTTTTTTTGTGCGCGTCCACGGTGCGCATTACGGTAGGGGCGCGAGACAAACAAGGCCCCAACCCTGTCCTAGCTCGCAACAGTGACGTAAGCGCGCAGCGACGCGCGACAATTGGGCGAGCGCAGAGCCGCCAGTGTATTGTACGGCAGGGAAGCCCAAACAGGACACCGATAATAACAACAGCAGCAGCTGAGCGCGCATGAGGACAACTTCAGGCCCAGTCGCTGTTTTCGGCCGCGCACAGTTGAGATTTCGGGTAAGAAAACATTTCCGCGTTAGTTTAGTGGCGCGTGCTAACGCGGCGCCCGAGCGGCTTCCGCCCTGTGCGAAGTTTCTTTTGTCCTCTTTCAGTCAACAACACAACAAACCGAGTCGCGGCGTTTGGCCGGAGAGGCCGCTCCTGTAACAGTGTAACAACACATCGGTAACAGTATCAAATGTGCGTTTGTTGCCAAAACAAACGGCGCAGCTCGCAGATACTTGGCTACACGGCGAATACCTTTGTACCGGCCAGTATCAGGGGCAGTAAAGCGACTTAATAGCCCGCTGGGTGTGTGAGAGGGGGCAGCGGCCGACACACAATGGCTCGTGCCGTTTTATGGGCCCTGGTTAGAGAGCACAATGGCACGACAGCCACGTTTACTTTGACCAGATGTTTTGATCATTTGTATTTTCCAGCTCTCAGTCAGGTCCTGAGCTGTGCAACACTGTTACCACCAGCTGGGGTCACATATTTATGAGTATTTGTGTGTTAACGTGTCCTCGGCTGCAGTACGCAGACACTTCAGAGTTGCACAGATCCTAATATTTCCTGAATCCTGCCTCTCCAGATGTCCCCATGGCTGCAAAATTCACCATTGCAGACAGCGACTCAGAGCAGTCGGAGGAAGTCGAGGAAGTCGAGGACAGAAAGCGGTCATCGCCGTCGACTGCGCAAGAGCAGCAGGTTCCTGAACGCCCCACCCTTGCGTTACCTGGACTCAGACCGGCAGGTAGGAAGCCGCAAATAAATCCACGGTGCTGCAGTGCACTGAGCTGCTGAAACGTAAAGGGAGTAAATACAGGATCTGCAGAGTAAAGCCCAAGCACCAAAGCAACACATTCCACCTTCATGTAATATCGCTCATGTGAAGAACTACCACCTACTCTCCTCGCCGTTCTCTCCGTCGCGTAGGGGGGGGTCGAATCCGCGTGAACTCCGAGTCCCAGGCTTCCAGCGCTTCCAAAGACGAGGAGCTCCAAGTGAGGTGGGATGAGGAGGCCGGCACACCCACGGACGGGGCTCCGTTCCGGGGCCGCTCCAAGTCCGCCCCGCCTGCCCTGTGGGCAGCAAAGAAATACGGCCGGCAGCTCAGGAGGATGAGCGACGAGTTCGACAGCCTCCTCGACAAAAGGGTGAGAATCAGGAGTCGGGGCGTCAAAAAAGCCTTTATAAAGATTAAATAAGATGATTGGGGAAATGTAATTTCATTTTTTTTTTCCTCGCAGGAAATGAGGAAGGTGAGCAGCGCCGGGACGACCAGGCAGATGCACCACTCTAAGAGCTGGTGGAGCTACCTCTTCAGCCACCAGGAGACGGAGGGCGAGAGCAACCACCACGACAGCCACACACACCGCACCGAGTAGGCCGCGGCACGGCACAGCACGGGGCCAGAGAGGTCTGAGGGGTGGAGAGGTCAATGGGAGCGAGGGGGCAAGAACCTCAAGGAAGCCAAGTCAGCAAAAATACGGTGATATGACGGTGACTGAAGGGAAAAAAAACACTTGATCCGGCAGAGAAACAGACAGGGACGTGGCTAAATGGGACGGTAAACACACATCTAGATCCCGGTCATTTTTACACATTGTTAACTACCTTTATATGAATCTTTTGTATTGTGTTGGATGTGACTTTAGTAAGATCTTGGGCAGCCCATTGTGAAAAAAACCTAAGGGGACTGAGCACCATTAAAATGGGCAAAGGAGATTTATGGGGAGAACACTCAGCTATCGGATGCCTACTATTTGAACCGTCTCTCTCACGTCAACACTATGCAAAACACTGCAGCGGGAAGGATGCACTGAAGTCAAAGCAGCCGAGAATTTGAGACCACCCTTAATACTGTTAAAACCTCTTTGCTTAGTAAATACAGATGTCTGGCGTGTCACTAATGCCCACTGAGATCACTATACTGATGTGCTAAAATGATCTTCAATCGAGGGGAGAGTTTAGAAAAGACGTTTTATAGTATTCGACTCAGGCCTTTATCCAGCTTCCTGTTCTACTACCTGTGAGCCAGCGCACTCGTAACATCAAACCGTGCCTTTACTTGGTTTCATCTTGTCGAGGAAGTGAATCCTACTTGATGAGTTCAAATTAAATACAGGCACGGTTTCTTTTTCGGAGTGCACCATCAAACCAGTGTACGTGACTATCATGAACTGCTTTAAATCTCAAATATATCAAAAGAAGAACAATCTTTATAAGGACAATCGGATGACACCGAAAAATAATATCTTTTTTATAACTTCAGGGTTAGATTTTATCTGTACAAAATGGCATTAAACATAAATATAAAAAGCACAATCCAATATGAAACTATCCTGTCAGAGCCGTGGAGAAGCAAAAATAAAAGAATTAGGAATTTTTATGTGTAAATATTTTATCAGAGGGCAGGGGTTAAGGTTGTAGGCAGCACGGTTGAGCCAGAGGGCTTTGTTTGTTTTAAAGATTACCATGCTTCTTAACGAGTCTGGCCAATCAGCAATAGGCAGTGTACAATCCATGGATGTTGTGATAAATGTTATGTGTATTTAAAGACAGGACGGTGGAGTAACTGCTGTACAAAGAGCCAGTGTCCGGTCCCATTCACGCTGTCGCTGGTGCGTAGGGAGCATGGATTCACACACAGGTGTACTTTAGAAGGAACTGAATCCAATTTGTTAAGATTTTTTTTCAGGAGAATCACTTTTCAGTCCTGTGGATTTTAATTCCTTTCAATGGGGTTTTGGCTTTGATCTATGTTGCAATGTGAATTATTTCAAAACCTAAATGTACCGGGCTTCGGGTCTCAGAGTGACAATTTGAGGATAGGATTCTCAATGAATGTTGGTTATTATTGATACTGAGGATTTAAAACTAAGCTCAGTGGCACGCTACACAGCTTGGTAAATATAATGAGGCTATTTGTTAGGTCTTTAACTGATATGTGACTATTGAAAATGGTGACAGGTTTGTTCTACTTGTGTCCCGTTCTCTTAATCTTGACTCGTAGACTTGGGTTGTGACGTGCTCGGGCTGATGGACTGTATTGTCTTTGAAGTAAATCTTTGCTCTGTGGTTTTGTTTTATTTTTTATGTTTTTTTTAAAGCTTTTAATTAACTTGTTAAAGGTGCAATGTTAATCAGAGAAATCCAGACAAACTCAGTGACACCACCTTTTCATCGTCCAGGGTGTGGGAATGTGTCCGATGAATTGACTAAAGTATTCTGAGAAGCCTTTAACATCAATTTGTGTCACATATATATATATATATATATATATACTACTGTATACGCTACTGCTTCAAAGGTGTAGCCCTACTGCATTTGAACAGATATTTACGAGGAAAGCAAGGATGAGTGTCAAGTAATTTTGCTGCCATAAATAGTTTTACAACGCCACTCTTCAAACATCTACTTAAGTAGATGAGAATAAAGTTCACCTGGAGATTCAAGCGGAGTGATTTTACTGTGAACTGCCTCGAACATGCTTTAACCTGTGTAACATCGCATTGCCAGCCTTGCCTGTTCACCGCCTTAAAACTCTACCGCTCGTTGTCGCAGATACGCGCAAAACACAAGCACAATAATGTGGAACGTGTATTCACCGTCACAGCAAATACGTAGGTGGGGGTCACGTGACTGCGGATAGTTTTGAATCATGACAGTGAACACACTTCAGAGGAAAAACCTGCCTCGGTAGTTGGAGTTTTATATTCATCCTTGGTATTACTTGAATATGGAGAAGTATGTGGAGGACTGATTTTCAATATTTCTTTCTTCTTTTTTGATTTTTTTAAAATGGCTTTTGTAAATGTATTTTTCTCTACAGCTGTGAAACTTCTGGTATATGCTGTATATAAGTGAGTAAGTGTAAATTTGAATTAAAAGACAATTATACAGAAGCCGTTTAATCGTTATGTTATATATGGTTTGAATGCTGCTTTTTTTTTTTAATCACCAATACCAAATATTCTCTGCATACAGCTTTACATCACCCAAAGAAAAAACATTACAATGAGTCTAACAGTAAATATAAAAACGAATGCCCCAGTAAAGTCACTGAACACCACAACGCTTAAATGCTGACACCTACATTTAATACATTTTAATAACAAAATGGTCTTAATGTTACAAGTCTGCACTAAAGAACCGAAGCAGTGAAATGCCGTGCCGACCTATCAAGCAACGCCGGATGGATCCCAGCAGTACCTGTGTTCACAGTCTAAAGCTGACAGTGTGTCCATGTCATTGTCTGTGAGACTAAAGTCAAAAAGCTCTGCGTTGTCCTTTATCCTGTCCGGATTCGAAGACTTGGGGAGGACTGGGACCCCCTGCTGTACTGCCCAGCGCAGCAGAGTCTGTCGGGGAACAAAGAAGCATATCTCCTGAACATCTCAAAACTCTTTAATAGTCCAAGTATTATGAGCATGACTACCTGTGCGGGTGTGCGTTTGCATTTCTTTGCCACCTCTAGTACCACAGGGTCAGTGAGCAGATCTCCTTGTCCTAAAGACGAATAGGCTTGGAAACACACCCCATACTCCGCACAAACCCTCCTCAGCTCTGTCTGGCACAGTTGAGGGTGAAACTCTACCTGATAAACAAAACAGTCACCTTTTAGTGCTGACGTCTATAAACAAGCACATTGTTATAATTCTATAACTGCAGGCCTTCTTGCCTTTGACTCTAGATTATACCTGTAGCACTGCAGGACGAACTTTGCAGCTTTGTATCAGTTCCTTCATGTGCGCTAGGGTGTAATTAGACACTCCTATGGCCTTTAGCTTTCCCTGAGCATGCAAATCCTCCAGAGTGGCCCAACTCTGAGCTCGGTTACCTAGAGTCAGAAATTCATTTATCTCAACATTGTGGGTGTGAGACTACAATTGCATTGTAGAACAGTAATGGGGGCTATTATTTATTTAACTAATGTTAGATTAAACAGTTTAACTATCGCATAGCAAATATTTACTGTTAGGTTCAATCAAGAGACACCTTAACATAACTAAATACTGAGAGTTTAAAACAAAGTACAAACCTTGGTATAATTTAAATTCAGATTAGACATTAGATTTGACTTTTATTAGATCAACAAAAAACAGCCTGGCAAACAGTCCATGAGCCAGTTATCCATCCAGTTATTATTTGGTACATGAAACTAATTTAGTGATTTAGTTCCAGCTTACCTGGGTTGCGTTTGTCATCCACTACTTTACCCTGTGTGCCAGGCCAGTGGATCAGGTAGAGGTCAATGTAACCCAGATCCAGCTCAGACAGGCTGTGGAGAGCTCCTTCCAGAGCTCTGTCACCTTGATCTTTAGGGCCCAGTTTACTGTATCAAGAGAAGTGAAAAAAGGAGTTTTGAAATAAAGGTCAAACAAGAGCTTCAATGTCTCCATATGGCGTGAACATGATGAAGGTGGAAGAGTCATACACACACAATAATGAAAGGGACACACGGAATTAGCATGCAAGTGATTTTTGATGACATGTTCTTATATAAATCACCTGGTAATGAACACATCCTCTCTCGTTAAGCAGTACTTGGGCATCAGTTCCTTCAGCGCTCGGCCCAAGTCAGCTTCGTTACTGTAAACGGCTGCACTGTCAAAAGCCCGATATCCAGCGGCCAGCGCAGCGTCCACAGCCCGGTGGACCTGCTCAGAGCCACGCAACTTGTAGGTTCCCAGACCCACAAGGGGCATACGAGCCCCCGTGTTTAGGACAACACAACGGCTGTCACATGAGGCAGACATTTGGGCCAAAGATCGGGTATATTTAGTCTAGGAAATGAAAGAGAGCCAGACTCATTTCAATGTGGTTTGAGGGATGAGGAAGAAAATGCTAAATGGTGGTTGCAATAATATCAGATGAAAACCTGTTTGAATCGTGTTACAGTGACCTGCCGAATGACTGACACGAGTGCAGATATTAAGTACAATGCAATGTTATGATGCATCACAGTTAATATAACAATGACTGAACTGATCAACGTTAAAACTCCAGTCAACCTATATTCGTTCATGGCCGCAGTATTTTAGAGTGGACTCAAACGTCCTAACGGAGCTGTTAGCGTGACCTTCGTCGGGAAATCTACACGTCACATTAACAGTCGCATCAAACGAATCGTTGCAACGTCACACAGTGACAATATGACGCCGTACCGCAATTAGCTCACCTTTAGTCCTTTTAGCTGTTACCTGAGCTGAAAATTAAATATTGGTTTTAAAAAGAGGCACAACTTTTAATAAAACTAAAGTCTAACTAAGTTAAGCTGTTTTATACAAAATGAGCACTCACAGCTTCCGCCTTCCACTACACGTGGTCATCTGACAGTCACGTGAGTCCAGGCGGTTTTGCCGTCACCATAGTGACATCTGCACCAAGGCCACTGATTGGTAGAGGCTCTGGCCAATCGGCAGAGCACATGCCAGCAGAAGGCGGGAATTCGCCCAGGTCGGCGAATCTCGAGGGGAGTCGAGTGTTTGATGGGCGGACACGGTTTTAACTGTTGGCGTTCTGCGGCGAAACCCGCGGCGCGACTTAGCAAGTTCAGACTCTACAGTTCCTGTGAACATTACGGTAATTTGAAGTGAGCGATAGTGAAAGAGAGAACATTCATTTAAATGTAGTTGGTGTTTATTGACAGCAGATGCACAACACTGCTACCTACAGTTTCCCCGTTAGCATGCTACCTGCCGATTCAGCGTCTGAGACATTACGTCATACGTTTTGAAACAGCAGCTGAGCGAGGCGCCGAGGCGTGGTTCCCTGCGGGCCAGCCATGCCGCTGCAGGCCTTCGCCTTCCCCGTCCCCGAGACGAGGTTCATCCGAGCCGGCCGGCTCGTCTACAAGTTCAAGATCAGAGCGGGCGGCAGCTACAGGCAAGGCAGCAGAAAGCGACAGCCTTCACCCACAATGGTGCTGCATTCACACGTGCCAAGGCCAACAGACGTCCAAGCAACGAATCTTTAAGACCAAGAAGTAATTTAGCGAAAATGGGAGGTATTTTAAGACCCATCAGGCCCCATTGGGCAGCGATCGGCTCGCCATATTTACATCCTGCTCTTTTTCCCATTTTCTTTGTTGAAGGAAGCATAACCATAACGTATCTAGCATAAAAAGACCGTCTTTGCCGTTCTTACTGTGTGAAAATCAATTCTAGATTCAAACGAAGGTGAAGTGTTGCAGGGCAACATGCAGACATGGCAGCAAACGCTGGCCTGTGATTTCCTCCCTGTAATCACTGGTACATGCCCATTATGCCTCCTACCACATGTTCTGGTCTGCGTCACATTAAGTTTGCCCTCACCTTTGATATACTCACCAACAGAAACAATGATATTCACAGACACAAGCTTTACCACATTGTATTACAACTTGATTTTAACAAAGATGAAATGTGTTTCTGCTGGATTCCCTTAGTGGTGAGGAGGTGTTGGGAGGAAACCTCAGTCGGGAACTGGAGGTAACTGTGAAATTGCTGTCATTTACACTCTTCTTTACCACATTATACTATTATACATACTATATATACATTTTTCCACATTAAACTACTTCATTCTGACCTCCGGCGTTTCGTATGCGGCTCTGTTTTCTTCTTTGCTTTGCTTTGTCATTTTCAGGACATTATCAGAGTGGTGCTCGGCAACCTTGACAGCCTGCAGCCTTTCTCCAGCGCCCACTTCCATGTTTTCCCGTGTATCCTTCAGCAGCAGATGTGATGTGCACCTATAGTTCTGCCTTCTCCCTAAAAATAAATGGTGCACAGTGATGCCACTGCGAGCGCGACGCTGTCCTGGAAGCTCCTTCTCGCTCGAAGCCGGCTGTGTTCCGTTAACGGCGGCTGCCAGATAAGAGGCGGTGGGAGGGCGCGTCCAAGGTGATGTGCAAACACAGCGAGAAGACGCTGGGGGCTTATCCTTTTATTCTGATCCTCTATGTGGAGAGAAACACGCCGACCGGTGAGAGGAAAACTGGAGCGCGCCCAGTTGCACAGAGTAAAGACACGTATAACTTAGAGCAGGCGTCGCCATCTGTCATCGCACTATAAATATTCCTATGAGCAGTCAGTGTCTCTGTTACTAGCATTTAGTACATGATTTTTAACCTGTTGTCTGATCTTGTTTCAGAAAAGCAGGAGGAAGAGAGACAGAGCCCAGTGAGTGTCTCTTCATTTACTAATAGCTGTGAATTATAGTCCAGTGACAATCTGTGCTTGTACTTTGCTTTCTAGAATAAAGGCGCCTGGTTCTACGACTGTGTGGAGGAGCTACAGTCAACGTGCCATACGGGGGACTCGCCACTAGAGGGCGCCACACTACAGGACTTGACTGAGGCAACGAACGCAAAGCGTTCTGCAGCATGGTGAGTTTATCGTGTTCATATTTGCTGATGATGTCAATCAGAAATAATTGTTCGCAAGCAAGTGTTGAGTATTTTCGAATGGTGGTTCAAATTGTTGTTGTCTAAGCTTAGTTAGTCAATTACTTATTCAAATATTACATGAGCTTGTAATACAAGAGAAAGCAGACGCACTTCTCACCTTCTTAACATAGAAGAACATGTGATTTTACATGTTTGTAGCTGCAACAGCTCAAACAGCTGACGACGACAGCAGCAATAAGAGGCTGCCTGTGTAACACACACACACACACACACACACACACACACACACACACACACACACACACACACACACACACACAGTCAGTGTGGGGCCAAGATGAGAAACGAAGGCTCCTGTTCATAAAACCAGTACGACATCCGCGCTGACAGCCAACCTGATTCACACGCGTACGCTCCACTGACTGCAGCAGTTATGAAAGAGACCAGAGGCAGATGGGCGCCACCTCAATCACGCTGACAGTCAGATCAGTGGGGCGAACATTAGGATTTGACACACACACACACACACACACACACACACACACACACACACACACACACACACACACACGCGCACACACTCTCTCTCTCTCTCTCTCTCTCTCTCTCTCTCTCTCTCTCTCTCTCTCTCTCTCTCTCTCTCTCTCTCTCTCTCTCTCTCTCTCTCTCTCTCTTTCTCTTTCCCTTGCCAAGTTTGTATTGAGCTTGTGTTTTTTTCCTCTTTCTCCAAACTTTGGGATCTCACCATCGATGCACAAACTGTGTAAACATCCTGCACACAGCCGGGGCCTCTGGCATCATAACTTAACATAACATCATAACTTATTCACAGGAGATCAAGTGTCATCAAGTGATGCTACCGCAATCAGCATTCACGCTGAACGTCACGTTGCACGTGGAGGCCACAGACACATGGCGGCTAAAGTTCAAGGAACGTGCGCAGCATATATCAGTGCAGCATGCAGTAAACACACACTCTGAGCAGGATGTGCTCGTTCTGTCCTCGGTGGCTTCTCACGTCCTGCGTTGTCACTGACACCATTGGTGTGTGTGTGTGTGTGTGTGTGTGTGTGTTTGGGGTGTGTTTGGGGTGCTACAGATGGTGTGTTTGAACAGAAAAGAATGCGTCTCAAAGTGAAGTGTAGACGTGGAGCCGACAATAAAGCACCCACTTCTCTGTTCTGTTTCGATTGTAGTATAAGCCAAGTTTCATGCAACGATGGTTCAGAAGGTAGAATATTATAATGATATGGGGAAGGAGTTTCTATAAATTTTTTTAATCATGGAAAATCTTGCTTACTTGCTGCTGCTGCTGCACTTAGTCTGTTCTTATTGCTTTTTGTTTAGAGCCTCGTGGGTCAAACAGTCAAAACTTTTCACTCTGTACTGTTGTTTTGTTACAGATGCACAATGGTTTTTAGCTATTTATTTATATACATTTTAAACATTTTTCTTTGCACTGTTAGAACTGGGCTAATATTTTCTGCTATTGGTATCAATATTAAACCCTCTAATATCCTTCCAGTGGCCACTTTAATGAATGTCGATTTTTCAGTCAGCTGAACACGGACGGTCCACATGCACAGAGAGAGGCCTACGAAGATGCTGACAAGGTGATTCTTTTCAATTTGCCCTCTTTTATTCAGTGTGTTTAGCAGTTCCCTGATTCTTACACTCGCTTCCTTCCATTCCTCTGTAGCACATGAGGTGCACACACACACAGACACTTGTAGCATCTCTGTCTTTATTGCAGCCCGAGGCTAACATTAGCGCAGACAGGTAGGATAACAAGTGCGATTAAGGTTAATAATAGCATTACATCAGACAGATTGTACAGGTTGGTGTGCGAGTGTGTGTATGTGAGGGAATGTGTGCGTTTCTGGTGATGTGCTTTAGTTTGATTAGCAACAAAGCCCCCAAATTACCCCCCGTCCCACTCATCTCATCCACGGCCCTTCATCTCACCTGATCCCCTTTTTCACACTTTTTTCCACCTGTCTAACTTTCCTCTTCATCCTGATGTTCGGCTCAAGTGGAAAAAATGATTTAAACGAATTGTGTCAACCTGCTGAGTTAACGTTGAGAAGGAAATGTCAAAACAAGTCGAAAACCTTAAAATAGATTAAGACTAAGCATTATAATGATCTCAGTATGAGCTTTAACAATATATTGTTCCTGCACAAACACGTTCTAGAAAACATTGGTACGTTTGTATGAATTAATCTCAGTGTGAAATAATAACTGCATCACATTTACTGCTATTTTATAGGTGACTATTGAAGCTAGTTTCATTATTTTTTTTGTGTGGGAACCAAAAGCTTCCCAGTAAAACCAGCGTCTTTACTTCTTACTTATGTGTGGTATATTGTTAAACAACATATTTCTGCCCTGTTTTGTGTTTCGAGGACGGGGACAACGCGGACACTGGCCCTGGGATTTGGACTCAACTGGCCAGGTGGGTGCACACCTAGAGCGGTGACGGTGGTGAAGTCAGCGTCTCACTGGTGGAGATGGGATTGACTTTGACACCTACAGGAAAACCAAAAGCGCATTAACGCTGCAGATCTGCGAGGGGAAGGGCTGTCAAACAATTAAAGGGATCGGGGGAAATCCAGCTCTTACGCACAGAAATTACAATATTGTGAAGCGTGAGTTTAGACAAGCTGAGGCGCTTAACGTCCTGAGGCGAGACACATGAAAGCAGCTCGGCGCTGACACTGTCATGACTGTGTTCGAGGTAGCGGTGACCGGTGACATACACACAGTCGCTGTCCCTCTGACGTGTTCTCTTTGTTTCTGCAGACAGATCTTTCCTTTCTCCTGGTTCTTTAGAGGCCCCTGAGAGCTGTAGACAGGGATCCACGGCTGGAGAGCAAAATGGCATTTCCATAAGAGTGACTATTGTTCCTGTTGCTTCTCAGTGTTGTTTCATTGTTCAGTGATCGCCTGCTGCCTCATACATTCATAACATTCCATACGACGTTTTGTTCCCTCACTGTCATTGTGTATTTTATTTCTGTGAGGAAGCAGGACACTCACAGGTTGTAGAAATACACTTTAAATAATAAACTGTGTCTTGGATTTTGAATGACGGCACATCTTTGCGTTGACTGGATCTCAGCATCGCACACGTCGACCCGGTCCACGGGACGCGGTTCCGCTGTGTGTGCATCTTGGCCAGTGCACCGTCTTCTTCGGATCAGAGACAGTTTCTTCATCTTGCTCTTGACTCTTTTTTTAACTGACTGAGTGTCTGATGACTGATGAAAAAAAAAACGTTACTTTGGTAATTGTCATGGACAATAGCGCTCACTTGAAATTTCCACTCCTCTGTGTGTGTGTATGTTTCTTTAGCTTCAGTCATTTCCACCTTGTGGAAATTCCACTTTCCTCCTGTCAGTCTAAATTAGTGTCCTGAAGTACTACACACACACACACACACACACACACACACACAGACATACACACACAAAAATAATGGCATATTTGCAAAGTGTAAAATATGTTAACTTATTAAACAACAAAATATTCACTTGCGTTTAAACGTGGAAGCAAACTTGATAAGAACTTTATTTTGCTCTATTGCTATGGACCTCAAAGTAACACGCATAATTTGCTTACGCTCACCTCTCACGTCATGTACTTTGATTCACATACGCTGATGAACATATACACACACATGCACAATCTCAGTATAATATAACGGCAGAAGTGAAGTGGACTCATTATTGATATTCTGGTTATTCGCGACACCACGGTTTCCACAGCAGCCCAGAGCACTGGGGCCACAGTGCAACACAAACACCAGTTACCCCAGTGAGTCACACTGAGTAACGTGTGTTCAACTTTACCAAGGAGCCAATTTAATAAAGTTCATTCCCATCTCTCTGGGGATGAGGTGCTGCTCTGGTTTAGCCTGTTAGTCTGTGGTTGGCATGGAATCAGATGAAACATACACTGCACTCATGCCACTTACATCCACTAAACAGTGTGCGCCTGTGTGTGTGTGTGTGTGTGTGTGTGTGTGTGTGTGTGTGTGTGTGCGCGCGCGCGTGCGCGCGCCATCGGCAGGGGGTTTGAGTGATGATGTCACTCATTCTGTTTTCCATTGACATAATGTTTAATGAGGTAGAGGGGCCATAAGATAATACTGTAACCTCTGTGTGAGTGACTCGGTGAAGCAACAAGCACGAAAAACCTTTGAATAAAACTATTTCATTGTTACAATAATGTCAATTAAATGTGCGTGCACAATGGTGCACATGTCCTGTGTTAACTTCTAGCATCCGACAAGCAAAGTGTTTATTACCGCTTTATTACTGCTGCAGAGCCCAGAGAGCTGGAAGGCTAAACTGACAGACGCGTTTCTGGACTTAAACTAATTAACATTTAGTTTTGAATGTCATTTTATATCAGACATGATTCATCAACCATAAGAAGATCTGATTTCATCACTTTGTTTTTTTTTTACCTCAGACAATATTCTCTGAATTAATTACTTTTACTGATTGTCCAGCAACTGTATTTAATCTTAAGGTTTGATAATTTCAGGACAAAGTAAAACTGCGTCTGTGGTGAGAAGCTGCTCACCCACGCACCGTCATTAACACATTACCCCACAGTCAAAGTGATGAACCCCTGTAGGCGAAAGCCACCGTCCAGATGCTGCAGAAACCCAAAAAAGACTCTATTTAAAGCGTGTCTTTTTTTTTATTTGAAGAGGGTGGTTGCTAAGTCGACTTCCTGCTTTCAAGACAAAGAAGAAGGGAAGCAGAGCCCAGATTGTCTAAATATGCACACCATGTGCCACACTCACAGACACACACTCACAGTGACCCTGCCCTGTCCTTCCTCCTGCAGCCGCAAATGGAAATCCCAGCCCATCTCTGCAAGTGTGTGTGTGTGTGTGTGTGTGTGTGTGTGTGTGTGTGTGTGTGTGTGTGTGTGTGTGTGTGTGTGTGTGTGTGTGAGGAGTCCAATTTAGTGCAATAGTTCTCTCCTAGCGTGCATCAACCAGCAGCCGAGGCCTTTACTGTCTCTGCTCCTGTGATTTACGTGATGCAAAGCCGCGTGTGTTCTCGCTGCTTTGATGGGAAACCCATCTAGTTTTCCTCTGTGTCACAGCCCCCCCCCCATGGTGGGAGGACGGGGAGGGTGAGGGGAGAGTTAAGACACGACAGGACAGAGTTTTAATACGAACGCAGGGCTTGCGGAGGCTTTGTTGCGCAGGTAGAAGAAAAAAACGACTGCGCTGGAGTTGGAGGAGGGTCCAGAGCTCCTCCACCTGTTACTTATACGCCTGCATGAAGCTGCGAGCAGACACTCACCCACACACCTGCCCTGCACCCTCTGCTCCTGCTGCGTCCTCAGGTAAGAGCCAGCCAGGCTTCACAGCCACAGCATCACCTTTATGAATCCACCCATTTGTCTGCTGCTTCTTCCAACCATGGTTTTCTCTTTTTACCGTTTTACGTCCGTCAACTGCTCCTTTATTAATTCTGCAGATTAATATCCATGTATTTTAATGCATTTTCTACCTTAAAGATACGATTTTATTAGTAAACTGCTGCAATTTAGAGGGTTGTTTTTAGTTGAATACTGTCACTGTGTTCTGCTGTTGTGATACATTTTTACAGTACAGCTTATACATGTTATATATTAAACAGTGGTTACACTCTGGTGGTAATTTTTAGTGTCAAGTTTTTTATTTATTTTCATAAATAAATAAACTTCATAAACAGCATCCATTCTATGCTATTTAGTGTTGAGACTTGGTTGGTTTTAGCAAGATGTGTGACCATTTCTGAGATTTTTAAGGTTGATATAAACAAACTATCTACGGTAAGTAGTGCTTTGAGATGCATTAAAAAAACAGTTACATTATATATGTATATTTTATAATGAAAACCCACACACACTTATTTTTATACATATATAAAATTAAGTAAAAAGTCTGTAAAACTGTAAAGGTCGTATCGCTGGTACAGTCAGCTAAGACGGTTTCATTTTAAAAAGTAACAAGTGTTGCTATTACTATTAGGGATGTTTCCAGGGTCTAAAGTCTCTTCAGGCTGTTTTGGTGGTCCTGGTCCTGATTGGCAGGACCTTCCCACTATCGTTTCCACAAAGGCGTGTAACGACCCACTTTCCTCAAAGACAAACTAAACTCCCGAGCGTGGAAACCCCACGTAGGAGGAAAAACCTGGTCATTTCCCTCGTCCCCCAGCTGACGGGGGGTTCCTGGCCTCACACACACCCCTCAACCCGTAATTTGCTCATGTTAAATGTGTTAATGGCGTCTCCGGGGCCCATCAGCCATTCACACAGCAGTTCCCAGAGTTTTCACTGGAGGGGAACGGGGCACCTTAGAGGTCAAGGGTCAGCAACACCAGATTAATGTTTACACACGTGTTGGGGGACGCGCGCACACACTAACCACGGACACTCGCGCTATTTCGCGTTAAAGAAAGCCTTTGGTTCACGCGCTGTGGTGAGTTCAGCTACACGTGCGCGTCAGGGTGAGCCCGAACCTGTGCCAGCTGTTAAATGAGGCACATGAAATGATGAAGACACCATTGTTTTTACTCACATTAGCAGCGACTTCGCTGAGTGGCGCGCGGGCAGACACACAGAGTGGGAAACCACCGTAAATGAGCAGCAGCTTCACATCTGTGCCGTGTAATCATATATTATCTGTAAATACTTTTTTTTTTTAATAAATGTGAAGTTGTTCATTCATTTGTGACTCTGGCGTTGTTCTGTTTGCGTGTTTTCTCTCCAGACTTCCGCCCTGATGCCGCCGTGCCTGACCCCCCATCTGTGCCTGCTGGTCCTGCCGGTGATGTCACTCCTGCTGCTCCTCCCCCCCATCGGCTGGAGCTACGACGGCCTGACCCCAGGCTGCCACCTGTACCGTGAGCGTTACACCTTCACCCCTCCGTTTACAATGAAATCACCCCGTGGGAAACAAACAGCAACCAGCGAGTTGTGGGTAAACGCGGCTTCAGGATCGATGACGTCGTCTCGTCTTCCTCCAGCCATCAACGTGACCATCCGCAGCGACCGCCGCGGCACCTGCAGGGGCACGCACCTGGTCTACGCCTGCGTCGGCTACTGCGAGTCCAGCGCCTTCCCGTCCAGGTACTCTGTGCTGGTGGCCTCCAACTTTACCCACAACATCACCTCCGCTTCACGCTGCTGCACCATCAGCAAGGACGCCAAGGTGAGGGCACAGGCGTTGGCGCCGGTCTCCTGGAGCATTTGGAGCCAGGAGCAGAGATCTCACTGCGCCTGTGTCGTGTCCCCTCAGGTCAAAGTGCGGCTGGACTGCCCCCGAGGCCGTCACCGTGACGAAATAGAGATCCTCACAGCCAAGGCCTGTCGCTGCGACATGTGCCGCAAGTCCCGCTACTGACACACGTTTGCCGCACTAACATTTGCGTGGATCCAGGCCACAGTCAAAACCGCCATGAACGAAGAAGCAAACGGTCGCGAGGGAAAGCTGGGATCCGAAGAGCTTTCAGCTAAGATCAGGATCAATCATGACGCAGTGTGAAACCGTTGTGTGTTTACATGATGCTGGATTTGTCTGTTAGTGTGTGTTTGCATCGTGTGTGTTTGCATCGTGTGTGTCTGCGTGCGCGCTGAGTAAAATGAATAGGGCAAACTTCATGCAATGCTGTTGTGTTAAAGACATTCAGTCACTGTGCCAGCACGTGTCCATGTAAGCAGCTGAAAAGTCAACAAAACTAATTATTCACATAAAATACTTGCATCCCAAGAAAATTAAAACGACTGCAAAAAAACGAATCCCATCTGTGTTGAATGTTGCCCAATTTATTCACTACACTTAATGTCCAAAAATACTTTTCAAGTTGAAGCATCCAATTGTGTAATTGTTCCATTTATTATTTATTAAATTACGTTAAATGTATGTAAATTTAAAAAGTATTTCACATCGCTTCTCATTTCTAACTTCCTGGTCTGTTACACTGGTTACTGCTCCACCTGGCAGATCAAAACAGGTCATCACAAACCTGAAAGGTATAATTAAGTTGAGTTTTCTATTGACTTCTAACTTCCAAATTTATTCTTCACTTTCAAGTTACAACATCAAACTTTATTTCCTAATTTATTTTCATAAATGTCCAAATTTCTAAACAACATTTACTTTCACAGCTTCCAAAATAAAATTGAACCATTTGGTTTTGGTCTCACAAATAACTTTAATGCAAATGAATGATGAAGTCAACACATATCTTATTTTGGTTTAGTTTGCAAAAATAGTTTGTACATTTTTATCTAAATACTAGTATTAATAGTAACACTGTGGCAACTAATTACAAAGACACACAGTCTCCCCGTATCATTGCTTTTTATTTATACCATGCAGTGTAATCATGTATCTGCACACACTGGTCTCATTTGACATTCAATAAAAGTGACAGTTGTCTGTTATGGATAAAAACGCGTGTCACCAGTTCATGAATCAGTCAGCGAGCCTCCTTCCTTCAGAAGGTCTCGCACTCGGTGTCCAGCGTGGAGCAGACGGCGCAGTGGCAGTGCACGGCCACTGGGTAGTGGTACAGAGGGGAGACGGGGGGCCGGCAGCCCGGCAGCCGGGCGCTGGCGTAGCGGCTGCGGCTGTACGTGCACACGCGGTGGTGCCTTTGGATGTAGGACGGCTCCGGAACTGGTTTCTGCAGAGGTCACACAGAGGGAACGCAGGCTGTGACCTCGTCGGCGAATGCAACAAAATCTGACTTTAACCGGGATTTGAATCCCTGCCCCCGCTGGAGGCTGAGTGACCCTCCCAACGTGACGCAGGGACGTGCGCCCTGTGGTCGGCCGCGGCGCGGCTCCGTCTGTCCGGCACTCACCTCCCAGGTGTGGCATCGCCCCCAGCAGGCCTCCGTGGTGATGCGCAGGCTCCTGCAGCCGGGCTTCTGGGCCACGAAGGAAAACTCCCGCACCGCGCAGCCCCGGAAACCGTGGAACGGGGTCGTCACGGTAACGCACACCACGGCTGCCCCGGCAACCAGGAGGAGGAGGAGGGAAAGGGACAGAGGATGGAGACGCATGCTGGCGCAGAACGAGACAAACGCGGTTAAGTCCAAGCGGTTGCGATCGTAAACCTCGCGTGTGGCTCGGCTACATTTTACATCTGACGTGGAGATTAACATATGTGAACAGTTGAAACTATTACTTCAACAGAAGAAGAACAACGATTCTAAAAAGCACAGTCATCGCAGAGAGTCAGAGCTCGGCTCCGCGGAACGTCTGGCTGCACGAACACGCTGAAACTACACCAACGATGGTTTAAAGTAGCTACTACTGAATGGGAAGCAGTGACCGCGCTCTGAACAGACAAAGGGAAACTCTCACCTTCTCATGTGAAGACTGAAGTTTGAGCTGCTGGACGCCCGTGTCTCTGCCCTGACAACAGCTGGTGAATGGAACCGGCCTGTCCTTGTTGTTGTTTTTAGGAGGCCATTAGGGCGGACGGACTCTCTGACATCATAGCAATTACAATAGAAGCCATTAGAGACCTCGGGACGGAACTAATGGAGACTCCCTGGAAAAAACGGACGCTTGTCTATGTTTTGGTAACCTCAGCTTGTATCTCCGTGTGAGACGGCCGTTCTTCGTCCGGGCTCAGTGCGGAGCCGTGTGCGATGTTTCTGTGGAGGAGTCGACTGAATGAGCTGTAGGAGGTTAAGGTTATTCGCCTCTGGGCCACTAGGATGAAGGAACAGACTGTAGAATATGTGACACGGTCTTATTATGATGAAGTTAAGCTGCAGCTTATTATTTCAAATCTTCCTGGGTCTCATAATCATAACCATAAATCCTTGGTTTCGCTGCTTGTCTGAGATTTAAGGGAATAACGGTGTAAATCAAATGACTTGCACTGTGCGTTACCGTCCATCACGGAGGAAACGGAGAAGGAAGAGGCGAGTCGGACAAAGCACACAGACTCCCAGAGTGTTTTCTCAAAGTGAAGTTTCATTTTTAGCACATAGTTTTTTTTCTCCATTCTACACCCCCTGTAATGTTACGTACAGTAGTAAGCTTCTCTACATTCAACCCCCCCCCACCGTTGTGTTGGTCCCCAAAATATACATCTGCTTCCTCTCTAAGGTTTTTCTTCAACACAACAAACACAGACCATTGGGCAGACAGTGCAAATCTAGAATTCCAGTGAAATTGCTACGTTAATGCATTTGTAGGTTTCGGTAACATTATATTGTCGTTCTGTTACTGTTGCTCTGACTTATTGCCTTTCTATTACGTCTAACTATGTGTTTTCTTTCCTCTGTCTTCCTCCCTCTCTGTCTTAACCTTAACGGGACGATTTGGTCAAATCCGTTGCACGGCTCCTCTCCGGTTTAACTTGGAGAGGACGCGCGGCGGTGGAGCGGTACCGGAACCCTCTGCAAACGCCCGCCCTCCTCTGTCCCTTCCCGTTCTGCAGCACTGAACTGTGCGACAGCCTCCGTCAACTGAGGATGCTGATGGATGGAGACTGTAGAGTGGTGGGAGCGGAAGCCCCGCCCCCAAAGTCAGCTAACAATCCGACAATAACAATCAAGAGGGTTGGTGAATAAGCTAGCCAGAACGAAAATCAGAACGTAAGCTGAGTTTAATGACACCAAGGTCAGGTTTTCTCTCTTTTTTTTTTGTTTTTTTGTGTTTGCCTGATTGTGAACAAAGTGTGAAATCCCACCTGATGTTCTGTTTGCTCTGCCCACAGTTTATGACAGCTTTAAAAACACTCACAATATTCGGTTTGACCAAAACATTGTCAGGCAGTGGAGGTCCCACCGTGGAGGTCAGACACTCCCTCAGCAGATGTACGTATGTGTGAACGCTTCAAATCAAGCTGGAGTTTGACTAACTGTACATAAACCTGATGGGTGCGACTCCGCTGGCTTTCAAAACGCTGTTGACTCAGGCATCATTTGAAGTGAGTGTTTTACAAAACAAACTGCTGGTCCGAAGGATTTCTGAATGTTTGGTTACGAAGCAGCCGACAGGTAGCTCTGCATCTCAAGCGTCAAAGAGAACAATCAGTCTGTTGTACGATACATTCGGATTCAAACCCTGTCCTTCAGAGAGGAGAGAAGGAGAGAGAGAGAGAGAAACGAGGAGAGAGGAGCTTCTCCTTCTCTGTTACTCTGTCTACGCATCTCCTGCTCACCGATGCTCACACACACACGCACACACACACGCACACACGCACGCACGCACACACAACCTGACCATCGCCTTCAAATAAAGTTACTGTTCCTGATCAAATAGAAAATAAATAGCATCAGTAACAGTTTTCCACAAAATGAACAAGATCGTACAAAAAAACAAGAAAATAAACAACTAAATTACAAAGCAAAATAGTTTTTCATCAAATAAATTTACACAAAAAAAGTACCTTTAAGACAATGTGAATATCAAGGACGCAACAGGATTAAAAACGAGTGGAGGGTAAACGTTTGAGTACGTGTTTAACCCACCTAAAAACACAGATTATCCTGAAAGAATGAAAATATTGCTAAAATAATTTTTTTCTTTTTTTTTCCACCCCTCTCTATTTCGTCACGTTTTGCTGATTCACACAGAGACAATGTATCGTCATGGTCGCCATCTAGCAGCATGGGGTCTGCTGAGCCTAAAGCAACAGACTCCGTGGACAGTAATGAAACTGGGTTACCATGGTTTCCTCCTGGGTTGAAATCTTGAACATGCACTCAATTCGCTCTTTCAGAATCTCAGAATCTGAGCTGGGTGGACACTTGGGGTCCGCTTGATATAAAATATGTCAATTAGTGCATTCAAGTAAATATTTAAACACACAACATTAAAACTTCTAATTGTGTGCTGCCTAAAATGTCTCAGGAATGTTTCAGGCCAATGAGGTTTTGCATAGTTTGGGCTGACGACCAGGGGCAAGTCGAATCATTCGTGACAACAGATCCACGTGGAGTCATTTCCAAACATGAACAGAAGCCGTTACTGTGATAAAAATGCACAGTAATAACCTTAAGAAGTAAAATATTTTTAGAATTGTTTTGAACTTTATAATCCACCCACTGCCAAAGAGTGTCAAAACAGGCAAAGACCATTTCCAACCCAGTTCATTACTCCCTCCTTAGGGTCTGTTAAAGGAGAATTCCGCTGAATTTCAGCACTCACATTATGGCCTCACACATTTATTGTGACATGAATTCAGAATTCAAGCCATCCTTCCCCTTTATGGTATCTGCTACACTAGTGTTTCTCCCATAATACACTACAGAAATATCCAGAGACATATGTATACATATATATATACGTATATATGTATATATATATATACATATATATAAAAACATTATCATCATCATTATCATCATCAGTAGTACTTAGAGTAGAATAGGAGTAGTTAAGTAACAAGTAAGAAGAAGGAACATTTTTGTACTTTATATCATTAGAATCATCAGTGGTCATTTAGCCTTAACAGACTTTTGGCTCTTCCTTTGGTGGAACCCGACAGATGGGAGAAGAGTTGGTACCAACACCAGCTGTGTGACTGAGGACTGTGTTTCTAACAAATATGTGGGATCCGTTTGACCTGGATACACTCGCTGTAGCTTTTTGATTCTAACATTTACTGTACATATGCAGCTCTGTGTGTGTGTGTGTGTGGGGGGGGGGGGCGTATGGGCCTTCTCGTGTGCCAGTTTTAGGACATTTGTGTGAAATTGTTTCCTTTATTTTAGAATATATTGTGCTATCCACGCATAAAATAAGCATCTCTGACCAAAAGATTATTACAAGGCCACAGTACAGACTTAGTTGTTTATATGTTGAGATGAGTTGGACGCGTGAAAACTTGGATATTGTTGCACCACAAGAAAACTTTGATGCTTTTAAAACTTTTATGTTGCGGCTGATTTGAAGCAGTTCAACTACCGGTTGGAGGTACTGACCTGCAGTTTAGTAAATCAGCTCTTATTTAAAAGGACAAACTGCACTTTGGGGCAATATTCATCTTGTGATCTGCAACATAATGTGTGTACAGCAAGTGAACCAGTTTCACACAACTCTGTCAGGGAAAAGAGGGTTTTTGTTTACCTTGGATCACTGAGTTTGGGCACTTTTTTAAGAAAAGGCACAACCCCCGGTGATACAAGATAAAACAAAGGATTTGCTCTGTACCTTTTCCTGTCTCCCAACACCGTCCCTATCAAATGTGTGTCTTCTCCCTGTCCCCTAACACCGGCGTCATCCCCTAGGTGGCGCTCTCGCCGGCGCCGGAGGAGGCCCCGCCGGGCTTCTGCTCCGGCTGCTCGGCCGGCGCGGCCCGCGGGGACGAGGGCGTGGGCGGGTCCCCTCTCTCGGCCCGCTCCTGGAGGTTGCGCTGGTTCCGGGCGGCCTCCGTCAGCATCTGCGTGCGGCGCTCCTGGTACTCGTCCAGGCCGCGCCACAGCTCGGCGCGCTCCCGCTCCCGCTTCAGCTCCCTGGGGACGGAGGGGAAAGGGTTAACGGCGCAGCCAATCACGTTCGTCCGCTGGCTGTGTCACCCGTGTTCGTTAGATGACCTAAGTGACAATGGAACAAATACGTCTAAAACATGACTCAAGAGCTTTCTGTTTTTTCCTTTTGTTGTCACTGCTGTATCCAGTGACACGAACCCGCACACACACACACACACACACACACACTGAGTCACACTCACTTCTGTTTCTCCACTTTGTAGGAGGCAGTGAGGTCATCAAACAGCTTGCTGTTCATCTCCATGAAGGTCTTCAGCACGTTGTAGATCAGAGACACAATGGTCCTGGAGGAACAGAGACAGAACGTAGTTGATCGTCCGTCCCACGAGACGACGGGTCAGAGGCAGATGAAGGAACGGCCAGTGGTTTGGTCATTCATGTACTGACCTGTACATTCATCCCAGTGTTTGTAGTTGAGGTGAAGCTTCATAAAAGTAGTCTTAATAAATGTGTTACAATAAGTTTTAAATAGTGTTTCTAATATTTTCTTTCATGAATAAGTGATCAGAGAGTTTCCACCCGACTGTGATAAGATAAGATAATATGAGTGTAGGTGTGTGTGGTGGGGGCCACTGACTGGTTCCAGTGCTCCTTGGAGACTCTGTAGAGGGTGGCGAACACCAGTGGCAGGATGACTTGACAGTTCTCCTCTATCAGACTGAGGATGTATTCGTTGTTCCAGAAGTAAAGAGCCCGCTCCGCTACCTGAGCACACCAAGAAACAGCATTTTACAGGCATCCAAATATAAGAAATGAAACTTTCTCCTTCAGATGATTTTATTTACAAGATATAAACAAGTGCTGGTAAAATTGAATAATAGGTTCTAACTCAAAAGGAGTTTGCTTTTAAATGTATGGAGTCAGTGTGTGTAAGTGTTGTCACCTGGAAGTGAGGGCTGGAGATGCAAGCTGCTATCTGTTTGAAGAGCGGCTCCTGGACCCGAATGAACTGAGACGGCTCGATGACGTCCAGGATCTCCTCGATCTCCCCCAGGAACATCACCTGAACACACACACACACACACACGGACACGCACGCACGCACACGCATGCACACGCACGCGCACACACGCACGCACACACACACACACACACACACACGCACACACATATGTACACGCACACGCGCACGCACACGCATGCACACGCACGCACGCACACACACAAGCACATACATACCCAGACACACACACACGCACACACATTATATACAGAACTCCTGCAGGATCTGTGTATCTGTGTATCCTTCACATGAGAGAATGTTTTGGCTGATTTGTTTTGCCACTGACTAATGAGAGAAAGCAGGAACACTGGTTCTTTTATTCTCACCTCTTTCTGTGTGCAGGTTTTTGGCCAGTACTTGAGCAGCCCTCTAATGATCTGCAGAAATATTAAACACATCCATGTTGACAAACACCACAGTTTTTATCTCAGCAGGGGGCCGGCTGCCATCGCATTGACTCACAGTCACACTGGCATTTCACATTGTTCTATTGTATTCATTTAATTAGTAATAGTTAACATTACAAGCCTCGTTGTCAGATAAAATAGGAGCGACAAATCGTTGCACTGATGATGTTTTTTGCCAATGTAGACTTTTAATAAGTGCCTAAAACTTTAAAAAAATGAATCACAACTATAATTTTAATAAGTGAAGTCGAAAATTAGTCTTACATATTCAGTGACAGTAGCATCTTTCTCCATGAACTGCACCACACAGTAGGCCAGCTGTGAGGAGAGGGAGACATGGTTAAAACATTACACTAAAGCACACATGTTCCCTGAAGCTGTCAGGAAGACAGTGGGGATCTTAGCACTTATCCCCTGAGATTATAAATGGGAAAGATCGGAAAGACGAGTTTTCCAAAGGGGAGGTGTGTGTGCGTGCGTGTGTGTGTGTGTGTGTGTGTGTGTGTGTGTGTGTGTGTGTGTGTGTGTGTGTGTGTCTCTCTCTCTCTCCCTCAATCTGCATCGCTCTCCATTACTCAGCAAATGTGTGTGTGTGTGTGCTGTACGCGTGTGTGTTTTGGTTGCCCCCTCCATCTAGGACGGTTGCCGTGGCGAGTGGGCACCGTGGCGACGGATACTGTGTGTGCGCGTGTTTATTTCGGAAGGAGTGATGTCACACACATGAAGTCCCTTAAGGGCAATGTGAGATAGAGTTTAAACCTCGTGCCTCTGTCTTTTCTCTTCTGTGCTGTTTTTTTCCCTTTGCCTTGAACATCATTACTTTACTGATTTATTTAACAGCTTCAGATAAATATGTTGAAATGTCACGATAATAAAACTCTCCTTGATTGTCCAGTTCTATGGCCTCAGTCAGGTTTTAGGACCAGTTCCTCCCTGTCCTCTTCTTTGTTTCTTTCTTTGTCTCATTTTTGACCTGTAGCTCGATTGTCTGTCTCTGTGTGTGTCTGGCTTTCACATCTTCCACAGCTTTTCATCTTTTAATCCTTCTTTTCTTCAAGCGAACCCTTCTCTCCTACCTTCTGTCCTGTAACTCACACCGCAACACAGCCACAGAGGCAGAGAGAAAAAAGGAGCGGAGGCTATAAAAAGGGAGCGATCAAAGAAAGAGATGTCGAGCTTGAAAAAAAAGAAAAGAGAGAGATTAAAATAAAGGTACAGAGCAGCCAAACTATTTAAAGCATTAGGAGGCATTACAGGGACGGTATGGACTAAATATGATGTTTTATTCTGTTGTCAAGTCGAGCTTTGTGGGGCAAGGAGGCCATTGTTTGCCTGAGGATTACGGGTGCTTGTCACAGTGGAAAGATAATATATTTGGGGGATGGAAAAACTGAAATCTTTATTTATTTTTTGTAACCACTACATTACATCAAAGGTCACGTCCAGACAAATATATAATATATTAACTGCTGATTATTTGTTACTTTAAAGCATCATGTTTAAAATGGAAAGCTAAGCTAATTAGCTTTAAAGCACTTTTTTAAAGCACCAATTTGCACTATAAATCACATTCAAACTAGCACTTTGGAAAACACTAATGTTGGGACTTTTGCAAAAGTCAGTTACCTGTTTTTATTACGGCGCAATAAGTCAAAATTAACACTACTGCCGGTTTCCTAACAAATATGAGGTGGGTTTTCCTACTTTTGCATTTTCTTTTAGATAATCTGCATTGGGATTATTGTTAGCACTGACAAAACCCATTCACAGAAAGAATAGTTACAATTGTATTGTTATTGTACAACACAGTGTATTAAGTATGATACATACAACATACAAGCTTGCTTCCAGTTGAACAGGAAGAAACAGGGGAAAACCCTAGAAAGGAGACGAAGAAACCTTTCTTCCTTCTGTCTGGTGTAACAAGCTCGGCTGGTTGGGTCGTACCTTAGATTACTATCCTACAGTAGATAGATTAGGCAAGATTACTATAAGAACAAACAACCCCTAGGAGCCGGCGGATTGAATGACACAAGGACCAACCCATAGCAAACAATCTGTTAAAGTGCTGCTCTTATAATTAATTGTGATGTTTAGATCCAGAACTGGGTCGCTCACACCTACTGGGCCCAGAGCTGCTGTCCATCAGCACAGGTTCCCTGTGACCCTGTCACACTGAGTGTGTGAGCGTTCGAGTGTGTGAATAATGTATGTGTGAACCACAGGGAGAGAGAGGAGAAATGTAGGGCACCATGACACACACACACACACACACACACACACGCACGCACACACACACGCACGCACACACACACACACACACACACACACACACACACACACACACACACACACAAACACACACACACACCTCCAGTGTGTGGAGAACAAACTTAACCTTCTGTATAAAGCAAATAATGTGAGATACAAATAAAATGCATGGGCACAAAAAAAACTGCCGAAAAGCTTCCAGCAGTGTCACCAAATATTAGGAAAAACCAAGCACACACTGTGTGTAATTAAAGTTGAGCGTTATCTGTGACTCCACTCTGCCTCCTAGTGGGGGATGCGACGCACTGCAGCCCCTGTAACCGTGGCGCATTTAACAGCTTGGCTCTGAGACGCTCTTCCCTATGATTCACCTTTACATGCACGCGCTGTTATTTTTAGCCGTTTACATTTTACATGTGAAAAAAAAAAGCCCGTGACTCATCTGGGTCTCATTCAGTTTACTGTGGCATTCACGCCTCGGCAAACGCATTTAAAATAATTACCGTGGTGCTAAATATCAGCAATCAGTTTAAGTGTTGCCCCCGTGAACGAGGTTCCCTGAGACGGGCTGATTTCTGAGGAGTGTGACGCTCACCTGTGCGTGGAAGATGGAAAGGGACTTTGCTGTGTGTAGTGGGATGAGGACCCGGACCAGGAACTGTTTGTGTTCGGCCTTCAGAGGCAGAGCGAAGCCGTTGATGATGCTGGAAGGGAGAGAGAGAGAGAGAGAGAGAGAGAGAGAGAGAGAGGGGTCAGATGTTGGACTACCCTGTGCAAAAACACACTGGAGTCAAGCAGTGGATATAATGGACGGGTCTGTGCATTTGTCTGTGTGGTCTTGGACTAAATGTGGATGAATGTGTGTTCACTGCTCCACTGGCCGTCATAATCACAGCTCAGCCTACGGTCAGAAGAGTGAGTGGGACCTGGACTTGGACAGCACCAGCCGGCTGTCATCAGCCCGTCCACCTGTCCGTCCGTCCACCTTCATTTTCTCCTTCAACAACATCCCTCCTGCTGTTTTCTAATCTGTCTTTCTGTCTCCAGCTCATCATTTCTCTCGACACCTCTGTGACACCTTCTCTCTCTCTCTCTCTCTCTCTCTCTCTCTCTCTCTCTCTCTCTCTCGCCCGTCTCTCTTTCCCTCTCGGTGTGTGTGGGAGGAGCTATAAATACCTCTGTTACCACCAACATGAATACAAGCCTCTCTCTCCTCCCCCCCCCCCCCCCCCCCCCCCCCCTCCACTTCTGAGTCACCCGTTCTCCCTCTTTCCCAATGCATCCCTTCATCTTCCATGTCTCCGTTCATCCCTCTTTCCTCACCTCCGACTTCTTCCATTAACCTGCGATTCCCAAACCTCAAAAGCGTCCGTGCACTTTCTGTCTCACTTCATGATCAGTGACAGCACCACTTTTGATTAAACATAGTTGTACTTTGCTCGTATTACAAAACAAACACAGACCTTATGATGTAAACCCCTGTGTATCTTATATGCAGCAATCTTTCCTGTTTCAGTCGATTAAATAAATTCACTCCTGCAATATTTCTCCGCTTC
Organism: Betta splendens; assembly: GCF_900634795.4. NCBI lineage: Eukaryota > Metazoa > Chordata > Actinopteri > Anabantiformes > Osphronemidae > Betta > Betta splendens. Next base: position 14,754,249 of record NC_040882.2, on the reverse strand, counting down.
CTCAATCCCTTATGTAACAGAATTCGACGCACGCCACAACAACTTTCTTTGTTGGTTCCAGTTGAGCAGGAAATAATAAAGGAATGTGCAAAGACACAAACACAAAAACCCCTAACGAGGTTTATCCCCTTCCTCCTTCCGCAGCCGCTGGTGGAACACGCTCGGCTGGTTGGGCCGCGATGTAGCTGCGATTGCTAACAGGCGTTAGCCTTGTGAGTCCGCGTCCCGTTCCTGGTGTGGGGTCCAGTGCAGCTCATCACCTGTGCTCCGGTGCCTGATCACTGGCCCGGACCCCCACCGCCCCCGCTCCTCCCTCCCTCACTCATCAGCGGCCCCTCAGGAGTCAGCGCTAGCTCTCCGGCCGCGGCCCCCGCGCTTTCCCGTAAACCGGCCTGCCTGCGTGAATTAGCCGACTCTGTCGCCGCGCCTGCGAATGGAGCCAGACACTTGAGGAAGGGAACGGCGTGAGAAAACCTTCTTCCTCCACGGCCTGAACGCCCCAAACAACCGGGGAGGAAATGATCAGTAACACTGAAAATGAAAAGAGAAAGGTGCACTAACAACCCGGTTACTCACGTTCCCTCAGGTGATTGGCGTGCCGCTCAGGAGCCTGGTTAGTCGAAACCCATGTGCACAGGCAGCAGGTGAGCGATCCCTGATCACAGTTCATGGATCTGATCCCTGCTCCACCTTGGGCTTATTTTGAATGCAGGACCAGCATCTTTTAAATGCATCCAGACTAAAGGCAGAGGTTTCCTGTCTCGCGTGCGGCGAGAGGCCGACACAGCACTGGCGCTTCCCTTTGGTCAGACTTAGAGTGCGTTTGATTTATTGACGCAACATCAGAGCAGCAGCTGCTTCTCCCCACTTAAAGTTGTAGCGCGTGCCACGTAACAGCGGAATCGCTGAGGAACCGCCGCTGCCGCGGCCGCTTCCTGTGCCCTACTCAGATACGAAGCGGCACGTGTCCTTCCACAGCAGGGCTGCTGCGGTGCCGTAGGCCGCGATGGAGGAGCCTCATCCCTGTTCTTCCACCAGGATCGCGGACCGATATCGACCCTTTTATCTTACGAGGAAAACAACCACGTTTCCTACAACGGCGCACGCACCAGTCGCACGCGGTCGACAACAAACTAGACAACATCAATGGTTGTGTGTCATCCTCCACTTTTCCTTCGCCTCTCTATTCTTGTTCTTATTGATTTGCGCATATGCTCGAGCAGAGATCGAGGCGTGTTTGTTTGGCTTTCTTCCTCGGCTCCATTGTTCCCATGTCTGTTTATCGGCCTTAGAGACAAAGAAACCAGCTACAACCTCTGCGTCATCTCTCGCCCGTGTCCTCACGCGCCCCTCCTGCTGCCGCCTCCCCCATCTACCTGCACCGAATACGAATCCTGGGCCCGTCGCTCCATGCGGAGTCGCAGCGGGCCTGTAGCACACGGCTGCAACAGCCTGGAAAAAGGAGGTACAAACCTGCCGAGGATCTCCAGCAGCTCCGCGACCCCGTTGAAGTGCTCAGTTTCGTATATGAACCTGGAACACACACAGCGTGAGGGCATGCGTCAGCAGATCATCGGTAGGTTCTCGTTTTCTGAGCTGAGACCGAACCGAGGCTCGGCGCAGTTCGCAGAGAACCGCTGATTTTTCATCATCAGTGGCTACGGTGATGTAATGTGAAAGAAATCTGAGGGAGCGAGCGGATGGAGCACGATACAGGATTTAAATGCGGACAGAGGGTTCGTTGCCCTTCAAGAGGTCAAAGGTCACCGCTGATGATGGGCCTTCGCAGCTCACCTGAGGAAGATGTTGTTGATCTGTTTGCGGATGTAGGCCCGGAGGCCCAGCAGTTTCCCATAGACGCGGTGCAGGATGGTCTTGAGGTACTCCCTCTCCCTGGGGTCTTCGCTGTCAAACAGCTCCAGGAGCTGCACACGGTGACACACACAACACGTTTGTGTTACCTGACTTCTTTCCTGAGGTCGTTTTTTTTTTTTAATTTGAGGCTTTTTGACCGTCAGAGAACGGACCTGCAGCACGAACTTCTGGTCGACGTAGCGTTTGGCCATGGAGGGCTGGAAGTCCGGGCTCTCCAGGAAGCGCAGGAAGAACTCGTACACCAGCTACAAGACAACAGGCGAGAGCGTTTAGGGCTAGTATTCATCCGCCCGACACAGCGGGGGGGCCGTGATCAACCCGGACCCCCGGGGCCGGGTGTGTTTTTGCAGCTACGCTTCACGCTGAGCTGTGCATCACGTGACAACCCAGAGGCGTCCAAACGTCAAGCTCCATAGCGATGATGTCATAAAATGTCACACGGCAGAATATTCGGCGTACGCGTGCGCGCGAAGAACCGTGTCCATTCGACGCTTCGCACTTCCCTTTGTGCGGCCGAGCATCATCTGGGCGATCGCTCACAGCTCCGTCTTGTGACTCAGGCTGATAAAACGCGGATATTTCGGTCGATAGTTTTGCCTCCAACAGCAGCTTTAACCGATTCGAGGGCCCTGGGGCTCGGGCGCAGCGCGTCTACGTGCAGATAAGTGCTGACCGCTGCAGTGCAGGCAGCACCTGGTGGGAGCTGTGCACCTCCCGCCATATGCACTGTATATATAATATGTATTAGCAGAGCCCACTTCATAGGGGCTGCTTCATTTGAATAACAAAGATGGCACATAACAGCGTTTCCCAGCAAAAAAGGACAATTTCACACTTTTTTCATTCTGCCACATTTTCCGTCACCGTCTGAACACTGTGTAGGCGCGTACCTGCAGATGGGGCCAGGAGGCCTCCAGCGTCGGCTCGTCCTCCTCGGGGTCAAACTCCGGGTTCTCGCTGGGCGGGAGAGTCCGGAAGATGTTTACAGAGATCTGGGAGGCGGCAGAGGAGGAAGGGGAGGGAGCGCGTTAGAGAGAGGCGAGCGCTGGACAGGGCACTTCCCGTGAACGGTCCGCATGCGTGGGAACCGGCTCGGGCCCGAGTCATCTCATCCATCGGCGTCATTATGGTCACGTTCTGCCTCTGAGCCCAACATCTCGCCTGCGGTCTGTTCTGAGACGAGCGTGGTCCCTGCGTCCCAGCGATGCGCTAACGCGGCCCGCTATCATTTATTCAGCCTCGGTCGCCGCCCGCTTCGTTTAGAAACGCCAAAACGCAAACAGCAGCTCTCAGTTCGCTGGACACTGGAACCGGGCTCAGTGTCTGTAGGCTTTTAGATTTGTATGAATACTTTGACCTGTTTGTACAGTATAATAGAGGAAGAAGTCACTTCGAACGCCACAGTCGTCAGGTTCAGGACGGTTGAATGCCGATAGTAATAATAATAACTTTATTATTATTGTTTTCCTTTTTTCTATTTGCATAAAGCTTCTGCTCATCTAATACGCTGAGGTCATTTTACCTGGTGGCCTCACATTAACGCTCTTTCCTCTCCCCTCTCAGCGTTTCCACATCCTCACTGGACTCCATAACTTCCAGTGTGAGCTTCCTCCTCCTCCTCACCTCCTCTGAAGCCTCTGCTGTGTTGGTGTCCACACTCTCATCTCTGTCCTTCTCCCCTCGCCATCTGTGCCGCCTCTCGCTGCTCATCGCCCTTTTCAAAGCCTCCCTCTCATCCTTTTCTCTCCTTATCCTCCCTCTCATCGCTCCCGTCTTTTCCCCTTTGTCTGAAGCCTCTGGTGACTCCTCCTCAGTCGGACACCACTCTGTCTGCCTGTTCCCTCCCTTTTATCTTTCTCTCCTTTCCAGGTGAGCAAATGTAATTCTACGTTTTTGAAGTTACTGATCCATTTCCTTTCCACTGTTTATATCTGTCTGTGCACATATTTTACATTTTGGGGAATCTGGACATTTGTCTTCCTCTCTCTCTCTTCTCATCCTGTCCACCCCCTCCCCTCCTCCCCTCCTACCATCTTTATGGCCTCTGGGTACAGGGGCTCTATGAGGACTCCTCTGCTCGTGGCCACGCTCTCCACCAGCTCGTTGAGCGCGGCGCGTTTGATCTCCTTCCCCTTCAGGTCGGCCACGCAGTCCAGGAAATCAAAGAGCACGCAGCACTGCTGCAGCTTCTTGCAGAACAGGTCGTGGAGCTCCGCCACCGGGGCCTCTGGATGATCGGGGGGGGGAGAGAGAGAGACAGAGGGAAGATGATGTTAGATGATGCACGTTAGACGAAGCCGAAGGACGCAAGAGGTCAAGGGGGCGCAAAGGAAGCAACAACCTGGATGTACAGAGATGTTTCTCAAAGGCTGGATCTTCTCTCAGAAGTAATGAGGGAGAGACAACGGACCATTGCTCCACGAACACATTCGTGCACACACGCACGTCCACACACGCTCCCTCCAGGGGCCTGTGTTGTATCTCGGTCCTATTACCTGTCAGCTCCGCTCCCCGGACCCGTTTGTCACGATGAAACGACCTGCTTTAGGCCGTCAGATTAAAAGCCTGTGCCACAAAACCTCCACCTCTTCCAGCCGCGCAGAAGCCGGCTGACGACCGTGGGTCACTGAAGGCGCACGGTGCGTTTGGAGTCGGTTCCGCGGGGTCTAATGGGGAGCGGGTTCAGCAGCGATGCTGGAAGGGAACTTATGTGAAATGCTTTGAAGAAAACCTAAAAGTTCAACGCTTTGACAGCAGCCACACAGAACGGCGGGTTCTTTGTGGAACCAGACGATACTGTAAATAGCTGACGGCGCTCACGTAACTTTCAGACTGGCACCTCGGTGTGTGTGTGTGTGTGTGTGTGTGTGTGTGTGTGTGTGTGTGTGTGTGTGTGTGTGTGTGTGTGCGCCTCACCCCCACAGCAGGATGGGATTAGATTTAACCCTTCTTAACCTCCAGGTAGGAAACTGGGGAGGCGTTCGGGGGCGACTGGAGCCCTTCCAGCCTCAGACCCCCTCACCTCTCATGGACACACTGGGACCATCTGCTCCCTCTGGCACTGAGACCAGGTTTCATGTCTTAAGAAATTCTTCTGAGATCAATGTGTGTTACATAAAACACTAATACTATCTAGATTGTTTTAAGTTTACTAATCAGGGGTTGATTTTTTTTATCCAGTGCTGTTTACGCTGACAAAGTTAAGTGTTATTTTAGCCCGAGAGCAGCTCAGAATACTGATCCACTTATTTTGGCTCCACTCCTTGAATAACCTTGATAACACGAGCTGCATTAACCCTCGCCGCGGCTCCTCTGTAACCCCCCCCCCGCCGTTAAATGTCCACATTCGACGTCCGACGTCGGCGCCCACGAGTGACAGCGAAGTTCACAGAAAATTCCTGACAAAGAACAACGACCGAAAACAAAGTGTGAAGACTTCACAGCGGGGGGTGAATTATTCCGCCGGACGTTGCTGGGAGAATGAATGCGGACGAATCTGCGAGGAGCCACAGCCGACGTCCTGTGTTCTGCTCCCTGGTGCCAGATTGATCGGCTTCAGCCTTTTCCTCCGGACCGTTTATCATTCTCCAACACACACCCCCCCCCCCCCCCCCCCCCACCCCCCCGCGTTTGTTCCCCTCTTTTACATCCCCTGCCCTGCGCCTTCCTAATCCACCCCTTCATATGCATCGCTCCCCTTTATCTCCCCCCTCCCCCCCCGTCCTCCCTCTGTAGGCGCGCTGTGATGCTGAAATCTAATCCATTTTTAACGGAGAGTAATTACAATAATACATGCCGTGGTGGGACAGAGAAGCAGAACATGAGAGGTGGAGAGACGGGAGAGAAGAAAAAGTGTGCGCTGTGGAGACAGAGATAAAGGGAAGAGGTGAGAAAAAGAGAGGGACGATGAGCAGAATGGAGAGACTGTGTCATGTGCGAGCGACTGTGGGAAGAAATGAAAAAGGGACGATCACAGCACAGACAGAGCCACAGTGTAAGGCTTGGAGGCTAAAAATGCTTATTATCATTATTATTACTTGGTTCTCTTGAAATTCCTTAAAGTGGAAAGAAAAGTGTCCAAAGGCAATAAGACGTGTCCACAAAAAGAGCATCACTGTAACAGAGGCTTTTCCTGTGGCTCTGATGTTATTGGGTCAACGCCGGCCGTTCCGGACACATTCATTCAAAGCAGCTTTAAATGTCTTGTCAGCGCAGCGATTAGAGCACTGAATGAAATCTTAATCCCACAAACTACTGTAAGTCACTTACGACTGGGCTATTTCCACGTTGCTGACGATCCGCGGCGGCGGTTCGGAGCCGAGCCGCGGCCACGAGACGCGCGACGGCAGCGTTCATTACTTCAATCTGGCCGTTATCAGCTCAGAAAGTCCCCAGAGAACAAAGCGTCTTTCTCACAGCCAGACGTAATTATATAAAAGCATGTTAAAACACAGAAAAATGAAGCTGAAGATGAGCCGTTACAATATGGTCAGTTTAGAGACGATTCGCGTCTTAGAAATTCTCTCTCTTGCACATCAGAAGCCACTTTCCCCATTTTCATTAATAGTCGATATCAGGATTTGGTGTTTTGCACAAGGGACTCATCACTAGAGGCTCCAGCATTCGGCTTGTCGTGTTTGCTGTTCTGATTCAGTCTGAAGGCGTCTCTAAAATATTCTTAGCCCACTAAGTGCCACCTGCCCAGAAATAATGAAAACATTACTGTAGTAAAAGATCTGCTCCGGACTCAACTGTATCTGATTAGAGGCCTATTTCTATTCCAAACCCTTAAATAATTAAAGGTTAATTAAATGATGCAAAAAGTATTTTTAATACATCCCTGATCGTGCATGCAATAAAATGGTGGATTTTTCCAAGTCAGGGATTGAAACCAATCCCATTGATGATGATGATGATGATGATGATTCAGGTTTTTCACATAATAGAACGCTCTCTGCCTCTGCACCATAGGATCACTCCAACCTGTCAGGACCTTCACTGGTTCTGACAACATTATAAAATGTTTTCACACATGCAACACAGATGCAATTTGACCCATAAGAACGATTCATCATTTCCTCCAACTGCCTGGCGACAATTACCATAATTACACAAACAGGAGGAAGTAATGCATTTGTCAGGGACTATTTCCAGCCACATATTTACGGCGGCAGGAAGGTGCACGATCACGTTGGTCACGCTGCAGGAACATGATGTTAATAGACACAGAGGAAGACGCTATATCAGGCTTTGGTTTAACGGACAATGCTGGGTAGCGAGTTCAGTTCATTGTTAGGTTTGATCTTTTAATGGGATTTGCTAACCAGACTTATCCTTTAAACAGACAGGGGAGGGGGGTGAATTCAACGGCAACCTGAACCACGGAGGGAGGAGAAGCAGCGTGTGACGCAAGGAGCCGCAGGAGAGGGGAGGGTGGGTTCAGTAAACGAAGCAGGAACATATAAGACACACACCCCACACACACACACACACACACACACACACACACACACACACAGCTGCACACACCTAAATATAGTCCTGCTGGAGAGAGACAGAGAGGAGCAGAGAGGAATCTGTGGAGGAAACAGGAGGGAGGAGAGGGGAGCAGGATAGGGTTAAAAGATGACATCATCTCCTTCCTCCTCCTTCCGTTTCTCCCTCAGCTCTCGCTAGGTACCGCCGCTCCTCCTCTCCTCCCCTCATCCCTCGCATCACCCTCTCCATCTTAACCTTCGTCTCCCCCCTCCTCACCCATCCTTCTCCCGGCGTTGTGTTCCTTTTTTTTCCCTGTCTCTTAAATGAGCAAGCACAGCTCCAGTCTTTAAATAACAGTTATTCTGTTTGGGGCTGAGTGTGTCACAGGGAGAGAAAGAAAGAGAGGAGGAACGCTTCTGTTTTAGCTGCGATTCAAGCCGCCTCTGCACCTCTGTCATTAAGCACGCACACACACACACACAGGCGCGCACACACACATACACACAAGCACGTCGATGCTCAATACACAGATCCAGTGACGCAGAGAGCAAGACAACGAGGGAGGGGAAAGGGGAGAAAGATAGACAGGGATGGAGGCAGATAAAGTAGAGAGAGACAGTTATAAATAGTGGAATGGAGCAACGGCAGCCATCACAAGTCAGGGCAGTATAAATATCACCTTAACAGGTTTAGGTGACGCGCTTCAGGTCCAGCTCTGCATAATCTAATCCCCCTCACAACAATATAACACAGGTTCTATCCCCAGCCTGACCAGGAAACACGTCCAACATGTGACCCATTATCCGGCTCATAAACAGATTGATTAGAAAGAGGAAGGAGGAGGATGCTATCGCGTGTGATTGGCTGCATCCTCCATGACACTTCAGGTTTCTGAGAGGACTGAGGGGTAAACAGCGATTTACTGCTGAGAAAGAACAGCACTGTCTGGAATTAGAGCAGGAAATAGCCATCAGTCGGTGGTGAGAACAAGACTACAGCACATAACAGTACAGTGTTAGCCATGTACAGTATGTACCACTTGATCAAGCCTATGCCGTGATGATAGAAGTGGGCCGTCACCTGTCTATTAGCAGAGGGTCTCACCAGATTATCCTAGAGTCATTCTCAACTCTCATGATATATAAACATCTGTATCAATGTACTTCTGTTAGGTATAACCAAATAATTGATCTACAAACCCCCTTTGAATGTTTGCTGCAGTGAAAACAAAGGGTAAACAGGATTTGGACATTTTTCATCTAATTTACACAAAATGTAAATGATTTACATCCCAAGATCAGAATACACAGGCTGAATATACGCTGGAAAGGCTACATGTAACCTTATTAATATAAATAGATCAATATTTCTTTCAATTAATAATAATAAATGACCTGAAACTAAATGACTAAATGCCAGAAAATTCTATTAGAGTAGTTAGAATTGAAATTCCACATAGTAGCTTTTTTCCTAGAAGAACTGTAGCCACACTGTCATGATAATAAAACTGCGGTATTTGAATAAACGCTCAGAAATTTGGAGGTTTTTGTCGAAGGTTATTTTGTTCACTTTTCAGAAATAACTGCTTGAAACTACTTTCGCCTAAGATCACAGTTGCTTTAAATCCAGCGTTGCGCCACTGGCAGATGTATGAAAAGAAACATTTATCTTGTCTCCGTATAGTTTTTCCAATTTTTAATCCCACTCATCAAAAGCTTATCGCAGCGAGAGTCTTTGTTCCAAATGAATGCAACGAGCAGCTGAAGGACAATAACGATTTAAGTGAAAGATAGCGGTGAATTACAGCGAACGCGTCAGCGACTGAAGGCCTCATTGGTAAAGCGCTGTTTTAATGGCTGCGTTCAAAACACAGGTGAAAAGCGAGTCTGCGCGGCTGGAGATTAGCTGGAGCATCTAAGCCCGTCTCTAAATAATCCAGTCTTACTAATAATACTCATCCACTGCACCGGCGTGGCCGCGCTCGTGCCAGGCTGTGGTTTGGGTCTTATTTTGGTTACCTGCTCTCCCTGTAATTACATGAGTCACTATGAGCACTGAGGTTTCCTTTGGTGCCAATTAAGGAAGTCGGCTTTACATTCAACACTTTGTCCAACGGTCCGATATCGTCTTGACCAGAGGATGACTCTTGAAAATGACCCCCAAAAGCATTTGGGTGCAACTCGTAACCACGAATTGGAGACAGGCAGTGAACAGTTATCTCAGCTGGAGACATCCTCAACATTTGATTAGCGGCGTTGCAGCCCTCACTTGTTGAATCCTAATCTGACGCTTTGCTGTGCAGAACATGCGACTCTGCCCTCGCTGCCGCCGCTGCTCCGCGAGCGAGAAAACGCGACCAACGGAAAACAAGCGCTTCCTCGTCGTTGACTGAGGCTGAATATGTTTTTGAGTGTGGCTGGGATTTAATTCTCCAGGAAGAAAATTGGCTTTTGCTCATATTGTCTTCGTCCAATGGCTCAACTCATCTAAAACAAACAGTCCTCATCACAATCCCTATAAACAGATTCACATCATCCTCCACGCGTCCAGTAGTTGATTCATAATTCTAAGCACAAAGCTTAGTGTTTAATGTGCAGCACCCACGAAGCTAGAACTTTGCTCGCAGCCTATTTGCCCAACTATCAGCATATTCCTTCAGGGATGAACCCGTTCTCCGGCGACACCGGCAGCGGTTGTGGTTATTACCTCCTAGTTGTTTCATTATATCTCCTCGCCCACAATATCCTGTAGTTTTTATTCTTTATCTTATCGTCTCCCCTCATCCCGCTGTCCCTCCTTCACCTGTCAATTTAATGTTTGGTCATTTCCTTTTTTCCGATCCACTCCATTTCTTTTATACCTCCCCCACCTCGCATCAACCCCCCACCCCACCTCCCTCCCTCTTAATTGATCTCAGACCGGTCACAGAGCAAAAGCTACTGAGCGACTTCTGTAACCCAACACCGGGCCCATCCAGCTGGCCTCTCCCACACACACACACACACACACACACACAACCTGCCGAGGGGAAGGCTACTGTTTTACAGTAAACAGCACATTTAAAACTGAGCCTTACATTCACAGCGGTGATGTCAACAAGCACACGTACCGCACAAACAGGGATGAAAACCTAGGTTGAGGCGTTGGATATGTAAATATCACATAATATATGTATAAGACATATGTAGGGAAATGAGAATAGTAGCGTCTCAGCAGAGAGATACACCTGCAGCACAACAGGGGCTTCATTGAAATCCTAGTTGCTAGGGTGAAAACCGGCCCATCGATTCTCAGAGGAAACGCATCCATGTGCATCAAAGCCCCCGTCACAGGATGGTTTCACCTCTCTGCCTCTACCTGTCTGGTCCACGGCGTCATGAGCAGAGCACAGAGGTGTTCTGTGGCTCCGGCGCCGGGCCCGTTAGCAGGTTCTGGAGCTCTGACGCTCTCTAAGCTCAGCCAACGCGCTCCGGGGCCTAAAGCGGAGCCATTTGAAGCCGCTCGACCTCTGGCGGAGTCCAGTGGAAATGTCAAGGACGGCTCCTCCCTCACAAACGCACCTCCAGCTGGAGCCCCAAGCGTCTTCTACCACTCGACGGGAGCGACGGTCCCCGCTAACGATCTGTGCATGGCTGCAATTAGGCTGCTTTCACGTCGGACCCGGGGATAATAATAAACAACCAGGTATGAATTTTTGATGAGGAGATACGCAACACCACAGGAAACAGCTGTGGTAAAAATCAAGCCTATTTGAACTGCTATCTGGCTCCGTGCGCTGCTGTTAGTTGATCAGATAGCGAGCGTCACTAAATGTATTTCTTATTTTAACCAGGACAACAAATCCAGGGCCTCTCGTGACGCACGGTTTAAAGGAATATGATCGTCTTGTGACTCCCAGATACCGATACGTTCCCTATTGAAATTTGACTTGAAATCTAGAAACAGCAGCCACGCTGTGGGAAGGCCTTCGCCGCGTCCGCTGGTTCTTCTGTGATTTCGGCTTAAATGCGGACACTCTGCTGGAGCTCGGCGGAGCTGACGGGCAGCGCCGCCTCTCTGACCCCCCGCTGAGGCCGCTGCTGGCAGCAGAAGTGTTCCTCAAGATAGACCAGAGAATCTCCCATGAGCACCCTTCGCTTCACGCGAAGCGCAGGCCTTAATAAATACGTGACGACTACAATGTTTTAGTGAGATCTCCTCGCGATATCACACAACGTGGGGCCACTGCGTCCGGCCTCCAGCTGCAGCGGAGCCGATGGTGGAATCGGCAGTGGCCTCTTTATGTTCCGCCTGTGTGGATTTTATTTGCACCTGGGTGACTCACGCTTACTGGAAGCTTAGTGGTCTGGAAAGGCTGATTGCAGTGCGGGATAATGTGACACCACGCAGAGCTACAAAGAAAACTGACATTGAGTCAATATCAAGGTCAGAGATCACCTACTGACACTGAGGTTACCAGTGATCTCAGTGCATCCAATCTCTCTTCGGTGCGTGAATAGGACACAAATCATAATCGCGGGCTTGTTGGTCTGCTGACGAGACGTGACCTTAGCCTGCTTCGCCTGCTTCGCCCGCCAGCAGCGGCGCGACACCCGTGACCAGGACGCCTGACTGGAGCCCGCGGCCCCAGGGGAGAGGCGCCGCAGCTGGAGCCCGAGACACGGAGGACGAGCCGCACACAGAACCAGCCTCACCAATAATCCGAATGTTTGTTTTCTTACGTTATACGGTTTGGTACTAATAAATAAATGATGTGATAACCGTTTGTCACTGTCTGTCAACCTGAGTTTTGATTACTTGCAGTGTTTTTGCTCCTGCACTAATGGAAGCGGTGCAGCATTAGCTCCACCGGGCCTCCTTCCAGAACCATTAACTCTCCAGCGCCGTTTCTACTGGACGGCATCCTCCACTATTTTATAATTTAACATCACAATTAAAGTGCAGGCAGACAGGAAGAGGAATGCTTTCACCGCGTCTGAAAACATTTTCGATACCCATCTGGTGGTTCTGCGAGTGTGTGACAGCGGATATTAAATATTTTAATTTGCCAACAGGTCCCGGAGAAACCCAGAGTTGGAGCGCGAGGCCCGATCATCAGCGCTTACGTTAAAGCCCCACTTTAGACACCGTCCAGATAGAGCTGGGAACTTATCTGCAGCTCTCGAAGCTCAAAGGTCAAAAATCAACTGAAAGTTAAAGGGAAGCCTGGCTCAATGGCCCCAGGGCAGCGCTGTCCTGGAACCAGGCTGCTGCGGGTGACGGGGACCAACGAACTGATTGCAAACAGGACTGTCCATCTCCATGGGCTCATAAAACCGTTTGAACATAAAACACGCTGCGACGAACTGCAGACGGGGTTTATGGTTGGTGATTAGGGTTATGCACATAAAGCGTTTGGTAAAGTTCAGGGAGCGGCCATGTTTATCATTAATAGTGCGACTGTGATGAGAGCGGGCGCGTGCTCGCTCTGTACCTGCACTCCCAGATCATTAGGACGGCCTCCACCTGCAGTGAATGAGACATTAATGGAGATGGTGGTTCGGGTTCAGCAAAGGAAGCGAGCAACGAACGCGCTTTCCGTTTTGTTCTTCAAGAACCAAGAACGCCTTCAAACCTGCCTCCTGTACTCGAACTACAGAACTAAAAAAAACAAGTTATTTTTAAAGGCTGATATTTCACACATCTGCAACAACAAACAACAAAACCAAATCCCGATGTTAAACTGCTCTCCATCGGCTTCATGCACTCATCCATGCATCACTGATAATGAAGAAGAGCAAAAACAACAGCAACGTGGGTCCGTATGAACCCGACCTGCACCCTGTCAGCTGTTTCCTGCCTTTTTCTGTCCCTCTGCCTCTCTCATCGCCTGCTCCTCGCGTGCAGCTCGAACCTGCGAGCAGCAGCCACGCTTTTCTCAGGGCTTCTTATGAAAGGGATGCGCCTGCGTGCAGGAGGAGTAGTTCAAATTAACGAGGGTGGGATTCCCAGGAGGCTGAAAACACCCACAAGTCTGTCTACACTTGGCCTACATAGTGGCCGTCGCAGACTTCCCCACGCCGGGCTCCTCTCCTGAGCCGCTGCTGCAGCAGCCGTACTACCGCTTGCTCCTTGGGGTCCAGAAGCTGCTGCAAAGATGCGCTGGAAACCTCCTTATCGCGCTAGTGCACGCGGACCCCGGTTCCGAGTCTGACCCAAGGAAGGAGGTGAGGGGAAGATACGCCGTGTCTAAAAGTAGAAAGGTCCTCGCTTCATGGCAGGTTAATGGGACGAGATTGCAGGCGACATGAAAGAGAGAGTGACCTTATGAAGAGAGGTCACCGGCGTGTATGAGGACTTACAATGTGCCCTTGTACTACACACACACGCACACGTTAGAGAGGAGGCAAGGCTTCAAGGTGATGAAGATGGAAAAGCCAGAAACACAAATATAAAAATATCCTATACAAAAGAGCTGCAACTGCAATGTAGGGCTTAATATTATTAACACCCATTTAGCATAAACTTTAAATCCTCGCCATCATCCCTTTAAATAATGTTAATGCATTAATGTCCATCATGCCAGCGACGGCTCGCGTGCGTCCGCGCGCCTTCACTCCGAGGCCGAAGACGCTCACGTCCCGCAGATCAAAGCCTGTGCAGTACGAGCAGCCTGCAGAGCAGAGCTATGGCAACGACGGGCCCAGAGGCCGCCTTCGTGGAGGATGACGCTTCATTTTCCACACAGACCCCCTTCGGACGCACATGCTCCACGAGCCGTTTCTATCTGCTAAAGCCGATTCAGAGGCACGAGCCGTAGCGGCATCCTCTCCTCTGAAGGAAGATGGCCTCCCGTGTTTCCCCCTCACACAGTGCTGGAGACGAGCGGATGTGTTTTAATGCGATTGCTGGGCCACACATCAGAACTTGAGCCATTCTACACATATTGGTTGATAATAATGGTGAGAAGATCAGTGGGTGTCTGGACAAAACATGGCTTTCAGGGGGAATTTAGAGCTTATAGAAGCCTCTTCTACGACGCTGCTGTGGCGTTCCTCACCTTTGAGCAGCGGTAGTGCGGTGAGCTCCACCTGGGAGCTCTGGTAGCGGAACTGGGACGAGCTGTGGGACCTCCGCTGCCGGGCTCTGCGCATGGACCGGCGCGGGAAGCCGTCCACCTTCTCCGCGGACGGCACCGAGAAGCTGGTGGTCGGCGAGGACGGGCTCGACGGAGGCAGCTTGGTCGTCTCCATGGCGGCGGCGGCGGCGATGCGGCGTCGCCCGCGTGCGTGAGCGCGCGCGTAGAGAGGCGTTTGAACGGACGTATGGGTGAATGGAGGGGAGAGGATGGCGGACGTGGGGGGCCTTTCTGAATCACCGAGAGATTATCAATTGATCGGAGGGAATAGACGCGCCACGGGCGGCGGAGAAGGGGGGAGAGATAGGGGGGGAGGAAAGGTGTAGAGGCGGAGAGGTGAGGAATAAAAGGGCTGTTTTCTGTCCAGTGCCGTGCTGCGCCTCGCTGTCTCTATCAGAGCCGGACCGCGGCGGGCATCGGCGTCAGCGGCATGCCCGATCTCTTCTGGCGTTTCAAGCCAATCGCTCGCGTCTCATCCCCCGTGGAGGAGCAGCACGCGCAGCTTCCAGATGATGCTCAGACAGGCGCGTCTCCTCTCGCACGCACACAAACACACACACACACGCGCGCGCGCGCGCGTGTACGCACACCCCTCTGCTGCTGCTGTATTGGCGTCACACATACACACACACACAGACGCACACGCACACACAGACTAAGTCATCGGCCTAAATCGGACTGTTTCTTTGTAAAACTGCTCGCACAGGCCTGGCCGAGCTCCTCGTAGGAAAGGGGGGAAAACACACACAATTAACCTCCTGCTCGCGTTTATCCAGAGCAAAAAAAACCAAACAATCCGACGCGCTCCAGATCAGTTTATAGCGTCTTCTCCTCCCTGGTGCTCCTCGTCAGTAGAATCAGTGATCGGTCCTGCCGGTGGATGATGATATCATAAAATCATCAATCTGGGCCCACCTCGGTTGCCGCATCACTGTTGTCCTCGATCGTTTTTAACGGACCCTCTTCCCACCATCAAAACGGCCCGAGCGGCGCCTTTGAATTCTTATTTGTGTCTCTCCTTTCTTGCGGCGGGCGATATTGTTGTTCTCGTCGCGGTTTAGAGCCCTCCGCGGAGCCTCCTCCTCCCGCCGCCGTCCTCCTGCCGTATCAGGGCGGGGGAACACACGCCTCACCGCGCCGACATGTGCAGGTCCTCCGCCAGCAGCGCCGCACCGAGCCCGCAGCTCCTCCTCCGCCTCCGCCGCGACGCGAGCAAAAGTAGAAAAATAGAAACGGACAGATGCGAACGACTGAAGGCCCGTGTTGTTCAATAGCACCACGTCTGCGTCGGTCGGACTGATGCGTTTTTCTGATGCCCCTCTTCTCGGTTCCCGTTATCCGGTCGTCCTACGGCGCCTCGGAGAGCTGCGTCAAGACGCACTGCGGGAGTCGAGGCAATGCCGGAAGCCTTTCAAAACAAAACACTACCTGGGGTTTGACGATACTCGCGCCAGCATCCAATAAAACATCCGAACCTGCCGTTTCACGCGTTTTCCACGTCATGACTGAATCATCAATAATTTGAAAATCACAGAGGGTTAGATGACATTTAGAGTGTACTTAGATTGATAGGAGCTCCACAAGGTGTTTGTTCATTGTGGGTGTTACAAGTGATACAGCAGTTATCAGATAGCAAAATAAGACTTTTATTTTGACAGCCACCGGATGCTCCGCTTGCTAACTCCAGCTATCTTTCCTTCTGCTCCTCAGCTTTAAAGGTGGTGCAAGGAGAGAGAGGAATGAGGCTCCTCACTGCGGATGACGCTATAGGATGGACTTATTTATTTAATTGCTTTTATTTATGTGGCCTGGCTTTGCCTTTTAAAGCCGGATAATTCTAAACAAATGCATCTGAAACGTCGGGCGGTGCTCTGCTCTCACTACATCACCCCAAGCTGCTGCTTCGCCCTGTTATGAAATATTCGCCGCTGCGCTCGAGCCACACGCCGCTTGGACGCTCGTCGGTGTTTCTATTTGCCTGTGCCATGCACCCCCCCCCCCCCCCCCCCCCCCCCCTCCTCCTCCATTCTCCGTCTCCCGCGTGTGTGTGTGTGTGTGTGTGTGTGTGTGTGTGTGTGTGTGCGCGAAAGAGAGAGGATCAAGTCGCATCCATTCTCCCTGTCTCCGCTAAGCTACTTGTTCTGTCCACACAAGCGCACGTGCGCGCTCCCGCAGTCAAAGGCACAATTATCCACGCGCTTTCATCTTCCTCTCAAAGTCACACCTCGTCTGGCAGGGAACGTGCGTGCGTTCCCGGGCTATTTGCGCCACCGGCCTTGAAGCCCGTCCAACGCTCAAACACACGTTAGCCTCGTTATAATCTTATAGCTTATACAAAAGCTGCCACGCGCCTGCGCACTTCTCTGATCCTCCGCGTTTGTCCCAAGTGAGCTCAGCCGGTTGCCTTCTGTGAAAACACCGGGGGACTGAGGGTCCGGTAAATGGTTGGCAGTGGAGAGGCGGAGATGCTTCATCTGCTCCCTCCGCCGATGATTTAAAAATGGCTTCAAGGAATATTGTATTTGTATTGTCATTGTATTGTCGATTTACAACGTAACTGTGAGGTAATAAATAAAGCAGGTCTTCATTCTGTGGTAACATCTGTCTAAATTTCTCTACTGGGCAATGATGCCAGCAGCAGTTCTAGTAAGATCTGCATTAAGGTAATGTTAATATATTCATAATAAATTAAGGTACAATATTTGCCACCATGTGATTCAGGCAATAGTCCAACAGAAACACACATTTCATAAGGGTCACGTCAGGAACATCGAGGAGGCATTGCCTTCTTAAAGCTTAAAGAATAGGTAAGAAATGCTACGTAGGCTATTATTCAAAGTTGAAGAATTCAAAAATATGAAATTATCACAAATAACGCTTGTTTGATTGTAGTCCTGACCTACAGTAAAGACAACAGCTTGGGTTATCAGTTATTATGTGACTTGAAGCCAAATTGAGGTTTCAAGAATCACTGACCCAATGAGGACGAAGTAACAGGGCAGTGCCGATAAATGCACTGACTTACTGCTTTCACTTCCTTCCTTCTAATTTAGTCATGTAAATGTGAAGAATAATGCATTCAGGATCTTGAAACAATATGTGAAGCAGAGGTTCAGTGAATTCGCACCTGAATATTGACTTGTTGAAAGGTAAAATCGATAATTATTCAGATTTTGAGGGTCTTTGCAACCACTGCCCACCCTTTAATTTAGCATATGTCTACTCTACACATACACACACACACACACACATATATACACATCATATCAAACTTCATGATCTGACAAAACAGAATTTTAAGAAATTGATTTTGTAAACAAACATTTTTATTACAGTTATTAGTATTAAAGCATAAATATATAATGAATGCATGAAAGTATCAAATGATCATAATTTAAAGACACCCACCACAATCCTCACATTAGTTCAAATATCCCCTTATTTCCTAGTAATGGTGCCCTAAACTGAATAATCATTATCTGAAAATCATGGTCGTCACTGCAAAACAGTTACCATAAGGCCTGGTTTCATTCCTAGCCCAAAAAATAACATCCTAACAGCACTAGATCCTATTATTACAGGCTTTGGAAGTTTCTTATTGCCAGAAAGAATGTGTCACACGGACACATTTTCATTGTGGGTTTTGACTCACTTAAAATACATGAATTAGCAAAGAACAAAGAGCCTTTTTGGTGGTTTAGACTTCTAGGCGTGTGGGGTGTCCGGGGGCCATTTGACACATGATTCATCGACGATAACCCTGATATCATCGCTGTTCCTAATGAAGCTGCCCCTGACAACCTCCCGTCCTCATCCTGGTTACCGCGGCTCCCTCAGAGATCCGTGCCCGTCTGTGGGCTACGTGGAAAACAACTTAGTTTGCACAGTGCGTTACAGAAGCTCCGGTTTGACAACATCACTGCAAACGAATCCACATTAGGTCATATAATCCTGGATGGGGTCGTGCATTAAGCGTGTTTTCACCTGGAGTTGTCATGTAATCACATAATCACTGAGGGTCTGAATGAGCCGGGGGCTATTGAGCCTCCATTCGTTTGACACTTGTAGGTAAGACAGATAAATTGTGCGACTTCCTAAAAAAAAGCGAACTGACTGACTGATAGTTGTTCTTCTATTTAAATATTGCGACGCATAAATAAATTATCAATAGCAGCATAATAAAAACTTGTCAAACTGTGTAAGGAGTGTGTAAATGAGGTAAGTGAAGACGAACTGTAACAAGCTGCATCTAAGCAGGTTGGGTCTTAAAGAGTAAGTGAAGGGTAAGTCTCAGAAATTGAGTCAATCTTTCTGAGAAAGACAACGTCTGCCTTTAGCTTTCATTTATGTGGAAACGAATTAATCCACCGTCACCAGTTTTCCATTTCCTCACGTCAAAGCCTGCTTTGAGCCCTGTGTCTGATCAGATCCGATTACGACCTTGCTGCAATTTGGTGCCACTTCAGTCCCACAGCTCAACACGTGCGGTTTGAATTTTCACATCACGATACTGATCCTCCCCTGCCATGCGGCATGTAGTGCTATACATTACTGGGCCCACTTAGGATCCAGTCGTTGACCTCCAGGAGCTCAGTGAGGGAGAGATCCCTCGAGGAATCCAGCAACAGCGGCAGCGCGGGTGGAGACTGAGCAAAGCTGTTGGAGGGAGTCTGGGGGGCGCTGGGAGGGTTTGGGACAGTGAGGAGGGAAAGAAAAGATGCCGCATTTGGTGTCGCCTGTTGACAATAACTGGGATTTGGGGGTAGTGGAGGAAAGTTCATCTGAGGTGAAGCTGACATAGGCTGAACAGTAGACTCTTGCAGAGTCGAGGGTAAAAAAGAACCCAGAGGATTTGAAGTATTTGGAATGTTGTAGGGAGTTGGATCACAGCCACGAGCCAGACCGCGATGGTGCAGGGCCACATGGGAGTAGGGAGGTCCCACGTTACATGGAGCAGGTACAAAAGAGGTTTGTTTGGTTAGAAATGCATCTAGTGTATCAGAGAAACCCGAATCCGCTGACAACGAAGGGGTTCCATGAGTGGCGTCTTGCTCGGCTGCCGGGAGCGAAACGGGGCTCGTGCTCACGGGCGCAACGCCTGTCGGCCGGGACGCGTCGGCGAACAAGGAGTGAGGCGCCGGGAGCAGCGGGAGCGGGCAGGAAACGGCCGCCGGGTCGGAGGGCGGGGCCGCGAAGAGGTCAGAGGTCAAGCAGGACGCGGTTCCGCTCGGAGCGGACGTCGTGGGAGGAAGGCGGGCGTTTTCAAGCCCGTCGAGAGTCTGAAGACCTGTGCCAAAGGTCGAGGAGGTAGAGAACGAAGAATTGGCTCTGAGAGGAGGAACGGCGGCCGGACCGGGTCTGCGGCGGCCGGCGGAGGGGGGAGGCGGGCGGGCGCCGGGCGGGCCGGACTTGGACGCGGGCGCTCGGAGGCAGCAGTGGGGCTTGTGACGCTCCAGGGCCGTCGTGTAGAGGACGAGGTCTTTCTTCAGCGCCGCGATTTCCTTGTGGAGCGACGTGTTGGAGCGCTCGAGGCGCTGGAGCTCCTGAGAGGGAAACAGAGGGAGGGGATGGTGGAAGACAAGGAGAGAGGAGCCAACGTCAGG
Source organism: Betta splendens (assembly GCF_900634795.4). Taxonomy (NCBI): domain Eukaryota; kingdom Metazoa; phylum Chordata; class Actinopteri; order Anabantiformes; family Osphronemidae; genus Betta; species Betta splendens. The sequence goes on along the minus strand of NC_040882.2, from coordinate 14,734,176 downwards.
TTGAGTCGGGTGTAGCTTTATTATCCCGCCGCGCAGCCATAAAAGCAGATTAAAGACATACATCAAATGGCTAATCATAAACACTATCACATCCCAGCGGCATCTCATCGCAGCGGGCCATCAGTCTCACGCTGTAATAAAACTCTACAGCCAGGCAATACCGAGAATGCACTTCATAAAGAGTATGAAAGACAGCAGTCAGAGAGAGAATGAGCCACGGCTAGAATCAGAACCCCCCCAAAGGAGAAGTGAAATATGGGTCCTAAGTGACCGTGCTGGCGTTGAGCATGCACGCAGGTGGAGGAAAGGATGTGCTGAGCAATGCCAGGTTTAATTAGAAAAGTGTGGCCCACAGGCTCCGCATGTTCACCTGCCGCAGCTTAAAGATTTCAGTTTAGCCGCATCACTTTGCCTGTAAATGCTTCCCCCAAACGCCACGTCTTGGATAAAATGCAGAAGAAGGTCACAGCTGACAACGACGCTTTCCTGATCAATAATCGGATTTTTGCGGCTACGACGCGTGTTCAGTGTTAACCTAAAAGAGCACCAGGAGCAGAACTGAAAGAGGAGGAGAGGGTGAAAATGAAAGTCTGGACTCCTGCCACGTGGAACACACGCACACGCACGCACACACAAACACACACACACACACACGCACGCACACACACACACGCACGCACGCACGTACACGCACGCACACACACACACACACACACACACGCACACACACACACACACACACGCACGCACACACACACACACACACGCACGCACGCACGTACACGCACACACACACACACACACCCATTGACTGATTCATTTAACTGAGCGCTCATCCGACCAGTTATGTCAAACATGTCACATAGGGGATCGTAGAACAAGCAGTGATTAGCGTGAAAGCGGAACAGACCGAACAGGCTTTGGTGACATTGTCAGCGGTGTAACGTGCAACATGAGCGGCTCTTAAAATAATGACCAACCTACTTTTTTTGAGAGATAACAGCGCTATCTTGGCGCATGTTTGTAGCCTATAGCATTAACATTTAAAATGAAAAATAAAAAATGATTACACTATATGTCATAAATATATATTAAATATAAAAATAAGAGTTTAAACTAATGGTACAAAACACTGTGGAAATTACTAAGTGTATAGGAGTTACTGCTAATACGTTCTAAGTTGTAGTTTCGGAATGCTAAGCTACTATATGCTAAAATAACTAGCTGTTGCCGTATTGCTTGCACTTAAATGCAGTTTCAGTTTCCTCACCTGAAATGATGACTAAGGTGAGTGTGTGTGTGTGTGTGTGTGTGTGTGTGTGTGTGTGTGTGTGTGTGTGTGTGTGTGTGTGTTGGTTAAACCCTCTTTGGAATTTGGAATTTGCCTCTCGGGGGAAACGCAGTGTGTGTGTGTGTGTGTGTGTGTGTGTGTGTGTGTGTGTGTGTGTGTGTGTGTGTGTGTGTGTGTGTGTGTGTGTGTGTGTGTGGAGGGCAGAGAGGAAAGGAAAAGGGAGGGCCGTCAGGGAGAGCAGAGCAGAGGGAGTGAGAGTCCTTCTGTTAAAGAGGACTGTTTACAAGAAATGGCTGTGCGCATACTGCCAAATTACACAACACACACACACACACACCACTAGTCACATAGCCTGTGTGTGTGTGTGTGTGTGTGTGTGTGTGTGTGTGTGTGTGTGTGTGTGTGTGTGTGTGTGTGTGTGTGTGTGTGTGTGTGTGTGTGTGTGTGTGTGAGAGACAGAGAGACAGACACGAGGTGTCAGTCACAGGGCCACGGTGTGAGGAAGCAGACACAGAAAGGAGTCGTAACAATGAGGTGGTCTCGCACCTCGTGAAGCACGTCCGCTCGCTCCGTTTGCTTCTTGCGACTCTTCCTCGCCGCGTCCCTGTTCTTCTCGCGCCTCTTCTTGCCGGTGGGTCCCACCTGTTGCCCGTCCCCCTCTCGCTCCTGCAAACGCACAGGCACCGGTCAGTGAACGTCCAATATTACACAATGTGTGGAAACGCCTGGCAGTGGGTCGTGTGATGGGCCCGTGAGGAGCTGAAGGGACCTGATGGAGAGGAACCGGCGGCGTGTGATGTTTCATTCAAACCCTGTGTCAACAGGTCAAACCAACTGAATGAGCAACACAAATAAATTAAACATGATGATGACCTCTTTCCTCTGGGTTAGAGGCATTAAAGGTGGCTGCATACATGCCATACATACATGTGTATGTATGGAGTATTAGTATTAGTATTAGTACTTCGGGTTTTCAAAAAAGGGGTTTTCATGTTGTTTTTAAGAAATGTCACACAGCTAATTTCACCACGTACAGGTGCGCAAACCTGGAAAAACCTGCACACACTCAGCAGTCAGTGCCGCGGTTGATAAATCATTACCAGATGTGGCAGCCTCACTGTGCCAAGTAACTGTCAATGTTAAATACCAGCATAGTTTATATATTAATTAAGAGTGGGTGGGAAATATGGAATTATTTACTGTGCAATTAAATCATTATATAAATGCCGTAGTTGCACAGTACTCCTCTTTTTCCATCTTGTTTAGCAGTTTCTGGACTCAGTTGTTCATGAGAGGAAAATCCATCAAAACATGCATAAAAACGAAGGAAACGGTCAACGCATTGTAAAATCTTGTGAGTTCACTCTACTGGTATCCATGCGTGTTAGTATACTTGCAATCTCGTGTTGCACTAATACAGAGGAGGACTTACAGATCCAGCCGTGTAGTCTTCTGCCGATATGGAGCCAGGGCTGTTGGGCTCGTAGCCGGTTTCCATGAACAGCGGCGACATGCCGTCACCCCTCGCAGGACGCAGCCGGATGTCTGGACCGATCGCGTCTCCACCGGCAGCGGGAACCGCTCACCCGGCGCGGGTCATCGCTGGCGCACGGCGGCTGCGACCCTCGGCCCGGATGAGTCGGGAGAGGACGTATGGTGAGGAGCGGTGCCTGGTGTTTGCAGGGCGACTTGATGAATGCATGAATGTGCAGCTCGGAGTTCGTCGCGTGGGTTTTGAGCGCCGGGGGTTTGGCTGCCGGTGATGCAACATGATGCTGAGTCTGCTTTCAGTTTCTCTTTATTTTAAACGGATCCGTTGTGCGTTAAAGGGGGCGTCTTCAAGTACGCTAGGTTTTTCCCTGTGTGCCTTCAAGGAAACAGCGAAGAACGCTAAAATGTTTAAGACTGATTGCTGTTTGGAGGCATTTTCCTGCCAAGCCTCCTCCGTGTTTATCAGCTACATCTATTTGTATAACAAACATATTTACTCTGACAACTACGTTGCCTGATTGTGAATGTGAAGTACTACAAATGCTGAGCTAAAATTTTCGAAAGTCAGTGAAGGCATCATGGTTAATGAACAGGGAAAACTTGGGAGTGGAACTCTGATCTGAGGACCATATTAGGGAAAGGCTTCCTTCACGTGTAGGGAATTTTTTGTTGTAGTTTTGCCGGGAAACTAAGAAGACCCCTGACACAGGCCAAGACCCAGTTCCCAGAAGTTGTGTCTTTAAGCAAGTGGGCAGAACAGATTCAGTTGTTCTTCTATAGAGTCAGACAAGCCCACACCAGGAGAGAAAGATTTAATAGTAACTACTGAAATATACAGATACATGCTGGGATCAATATTGCATTTAAAGTTAGGAGCAGAAGGAGTTGTTATAATTCATAACAGTTAATGTAAAATGAAACAAACACATTGTCTAGACTTTCAGTTTTAACTTAAGCTAATTCACTAAACATTTTCAGGGGCCCGAAAGCATTCAAAGAATTGTAAAAATTACTTCCTTGAGTATAGAGGGAAATTATATTGCTCAAATACTTTGGGTTTAACAGTATTTCCTTTTTATACTTGTTCTATATAATATTGTCCCAATACTAAAAAGTACGTAACCATGTTTTCCTTGTATTAACTACCTGGAACTATTTATTGTTGCATTCAGTTTGTAGTTCTCAATACCTTCATTGTTGTTCGAATGTCATGATCGACAGAACATTTGTTATCCCGGGGAGACACACCCTGAGGTATGTACTGTCCAATCAACCACCGTATAGTTCCTAACAGCCAATCAATGCACGTGAAGCACCAAACTGACCAATCGGTGGCCAAGCGGGGCGGGTCTTCTAGCACATTCGCTTCCTACATCTCAGTGTTGCTCATGGATGCTAAAGAAAATTTACACAAAATTCAAATTTCTTTCAAGTAATAATTTCTATAACCGCTGTTGCGGTGCGTCGAGATGGGGCTGCTGACGATTCTGAAAAAGATGAAGCAGAAGGAGCGGGAGCTGAGACTGTTGATGCTGTATCCTGTTTGTGGTGCATTAGCTTAGCCGGTGGCAAAGTAGCATTGACACACATTATTGTAACCTCACCCGAGTTTGTACGAAAACAGACTCAAGGTTGAAAGTTGTTCCTTTGCATTTTGTGCTGTATCGTGCCAATAGCTCGCGCTTTCTTTAATGACTCGATTAATTTACTGGTAAAATTCTAATCAGCGATGGGTTTATTAGCTGCTTCTTTAACCTGGCTCGTGCAGAGGTCTGGACAACGCCGGTAAGACGACCATCCTGAAGAAGTTCAACGGAGAAGATGTTAGCACCATCTCTCCAACACTGGGCTTCAACATCAAGACCCTGGAGCATAAAGGGTAACACACTCACACAGCTGCATCACACTTAGGATGCTGTCACGCGTTTGACTGGAGTCAATCTACTGTTTAAGAGGAATTACGTCCGAACATCATGACAAAATGAGAGCAAACAAAAAAGATGTTTGCTTCACTTCACAGTAACCCTTAGCTATTCATTATTTTCTATACTATTTGATTAACCAGACAGCATCATACATGACTTCACTTAAATCTACACAGTTACACGTGTAGCAGTACAAAGATATTCACCCCACAGAGAGGACTGTTTACATGACATTACAGTGTCTTTTTATATCACTGCGCTGAAGATTTGTTTACTTCTGATGGCAAACCTGCTGACGCAGTCCTAGTATTTATTATTGTACCCACGAGATTAAACTATTTGATAACTACAGAAACATTTAAGAAGCCTAAAGGCCAACAGTTGTGGCCAGTGAGGTGACCTTCCCTCAAATTTCTTCCCTTCCTGTTAGTAGTTTTGATGTGTGGTATAGGAGACGTGTTTAAATCAAAACAAACACAAATTTGCGTATTTGTTATAAAGGTGTTGTGCTGCCTCCAAAATAGCCAAGTATCCACTAACAAACGTGGGCAGCACTGCCATCTAGTGGCCAAAACATTATTCCCTTGTATCGCAGATCTGGAGACGTGAACTGAAAGCGATACGTGTGTGTAGCTGGTGCACTCAGACTAAATTTTCCCTTGTCATCTTATTCCAATTTTCTCTCTAGGTTTAAGTTAAACATTTGGGATGTAGGGGGTCAGAAGTCACTGCGTTCCTACTGGAGGAACTACTTTGAGAGCACAGATGGGCTGGTGTGGGTGGTGGACAGCGCAGACAGACTCAGACTTGAAGACTGCAGAAAGGAGCTCAGTGCACTGCTGCTGGAGGAGGTACACAAACAACTACACAAGTTTTTGATCTCATTTTAGTAGTAATATACACATTGCAAGAGTTACCAGGCAGGAAAAATACTGCACAGAATCCACTACTAACATTTTGCTTGAGGATCAATCTATTTCCATGTAACATTTCCTGTCTGTCTTGTGCTTCCCTACTTGCAGAGGTTAGCGGGTGCAACATTGCTGGTTTTTGCCAACAAACAGGATTTACCAGGAGCTCTGACAAAAGAGGCGATAAAGGAGGTAAGACTATATACGTCCCAAACAAGACTGTTACTGACACTAAAAAAACTAAATGTTTGGTGCATAAAGTGAATGCGTTAGAGCAATTAAATGATCAGATGTAAATGTGGCTGTTACGCTCTTAATATCCCCAGTATAAACTAATATTCTAAGGCCTTTTAAGGCCACAGTGCACTAATCCACCCTGCTCAAGCTAAAGAGCTTCTTGAAGCTCTCAAGTGCTACATAAAAACCTACAGCTAAGAATCACCTGTTGTAACAGTTCCGTCTAGAGATCATGTACAAAAATAAGAGAATTTAACTTTTAATGGATTCAAGTTTAATAGCTTTTGTTCTGTGTCCTGCAGGCACTGGCTCTAGATGATAACAAAAGTCACCACTGGTGCATCATTGGCTGCAGTGCTGTAACAGGAGAGAACCTGTTAACAGGTGTGGACTGGCTACTAGAGGATATTGCTGCAAGGATCTTCACTGCTGACTAATTAAATTCGCAACTGATGTGACTCAAACGTAATCAAACTTTGTTTATCAGTTATCTGCAGCCATATGATCACTGGACTTGGGGCTTTTGCTTTACTCAAATTCAGAAAAGTGAAGGACTTGAGTGCATGATACATCCAGAGATAGAGTGCAAGATCGGTAACTACTTTGACACGAGTTCCTGTTACATGGCACTGGACAATGTATAATTTCTTTAGCATATTCTAAGATTGTACCACTCAAATGAAGGAAAATAAAGATTTGTTTAAATATCATTTATTTTAAAGTCACTTTTGTACATCAGAGACAGACATTACAGAGCAGTATGCATAGCTGTGCCACAGACTTGAATGGGATCATCTTCAAAACATTCCATTCAGTCTGCAAAGAAATAAACTTTTTAGAAATTGAGCAGACAACTCTATGACAATCAGATGTAGAAGTCAGTGTTGATCAGAGATACCAGTCAGTCATGATTTATCAGACTGGGGCGGTAGTTGTCATCATATTTAAGTCAACGTTCAAGATTTTAGGCCCAATTCTTACCACATATTGAAGCAGCTTGATTTGTGCAGAGTCATAACCTGAAACACATCAACATCTCAGTCACATTTGACAACTGCAAATACTAAAATTTAAAAAGGTTTCATTGTTATAGTAATCAGGATACCAATCAGTCATGATTTATCAGACTGGGGCGGTATGTATCATCATGTACAGTGATACTTGACTTTTTAATAGGATTGTTAGTTGCAGATTTGATGTTATTGGCTGCACCCATTAGACACATACCTCTGTGGGACAGGATCCCCATCCAACCTGGCAGCAAAATACCTAAATAAAGAAAGGTCTGTTATGTACTGGCCACAGGAAAGAATTGCTGTCATAATTTGAGTGAGATCAGAATGGAGAATTTCAGTCAATTACAGAACCAGACAAGTCAGATCACCATAACAACCTTTTATGTGAGCCAGGATCACCTTACACCTGGCAAGCCAGGGTTCTCAGTCTCTCGTTGGCCACCAAGGGGTTCTGATGCATCCGAAATGTCTGGTGGTGTTGGCAAAGACTGACAACAGTTTCATCATTTCTCACTCCATGTTGTGTTTTTAAAAATGCAAATCACATACCTTAATCTTTTGTTTACAGGGGTAGTGTGCCTCAGTTTAAGTGGTCCTAAAAGAAATTTTGAAATGATTAAGCTGCATGAAATTTTTTAGCTAGTAACGCTAATAGTTAGCACTAGTTGTCCACGTTTCCAATCAGACTGTTGGTAACCCCAACAGGTCTTCCCCTTATTGCCAAGGTAAAGCCAGTGGGTCCACCTTTTCAGGTTCTGGCTTTAACACATGGCGTAAGACGCGTGCAGGGATCATCATTAGGAAACTGCAGAAACCTAAAGCTTCAGAGCAAGTCCAGAAAGAATGTCCCTCACCTAATGAATCACTTTACTTGATCATAAATGTTGCAAGACCCATCATCTGCCCAGACTGATGCATCTGGAAGAAAGCAAAGTAGATGTCAGATTTCTGCACAAGCCAGCAAATGCTTTGACTTGTCCCGGTTGCTGAGGTCAGACACTTAGTATCAACAGCAATTCAGACGAACGAGACTCCCAAGTGGTATCTCATCATTTTCAGCATGTCTGGAAGAAGGTTAGTTTACTGCCTGCAACTCACCTAGAAGATGCTGAGGCCATCAGTAAGGTAGCTGGGGGAAGGGGGAAAAAAAAAAAAAAAGTCAAAATGTGCAAGTAGATCGCGTCTACAATTAAAACTTTTCTTGCCCAAGCCAACACCGAACACCTTGCCTAGGTGTTTAAAATAGTGGCAGCAGAGACTTAATCAAGGGAATCAGCAAGGAGAGTTTGAAAACCAGCAGGACACTCAGTCCTTGAGGACCAGGTCTTTCCACCCCATGCCTGGTCACTTCTGTATTTTACACATTTACCTGATCAAGACTTTAGCAACAAACAGTTGTCATCTGCCCGAGTTGAAACATCTGGAAGAAAGTAAAGAGGTCAGGTCTGAGGCTAAAGCAAATATTTGAGTTGTCCGTTTATGCGGAGGTCAGATATCAAGAATCAACAGCAGTTCAGACGAACGAGACTCCCAAGTGGTATCTCATCATTTTCAGCAGGTATGCAAGAAGTTCAGTTTAGGTTCGGCAACTCACCTAGCAGAAGTTGGTAAAGCCAGTACGTCAGTCAGTACAGCATCTGAAACATTTGCCAAAAATTAGTGCACAAATAGACCACACCTGCAATTAATCCATGTTGTAGAACATGGAAACTATGGTCTAGTTTGGAACACAGCTGCTCAGATGTTCGTGTCGTTTCACATTGGGTCAAAGTGAGCTAAGTTTCATCATCAATGAAGCTGCAATAAGGTTCAACCACAATGTTTGGCAAAGGGGAAAGGAGGAAAAAAAAAAAAAAAAAACTCACATTCATTTGGAAGAGTCATGTTGCACTTTAAAGAACTTGCTCATGAAGACCCTGCAAAAGAAACAGGCATTTTAAATAAAGCTCAGTCTCCTCTGGGACACTACTACAGTTTACATGTTTGATCAGGCTTTGGTGACAAAATTGCCATGAGACATTAGTCGTCCAGCTCTTTGATGGGTTATACCCCATTTCATCACTTCAAACAAATGAGTCCAACGATAACTCTGCTGGCAATATTACCTAACCAGCCAACTACATGTTTAACCTTTAGATGAAAGGCATTCTACCTATTAACCATGAGACTTACACTGAAATGCAGTGGATCGTTCCTCAAATTTCAGACCAACTCAGACCTAGTAAGAAGCAGACACGTGAGAATTCATTCTAGAATAGGTCTACCTGAATTCTGCAACTGAGGGTAATCAGACTAAAACTTGACATCACTCGTATCAGGCATATGCTTGTCATTATATTGGATCATCATTTAACCCAATGTTACGCAAATTTTAGAACAACGATTCCACAAACCTGAGTGTTCCACATTGTTTTAGGAGTTCGGCAAGAGATTTCAGCACAGCCTATAGAGATAAAGCTATGGTTAGTCAAACTAAGACCAGTGAGATTTGAGAATTTATGGAGGGCCTATCAGATTAAAAAGATAGCATCACCGAAGTCAGGCATATGCTTGTCAATTTCACAAATCATCATCAAGAGCCCTTTGTGGAAGCCACTATACTCCGGTCTTTCTTACCTGCTTAAAGATCTTTATTCTTGCCTGTCAACTTGGACTCTCGCTTAACTGATAGAAAAGAAAAAAAATTAATTTAATGTCCTGTGCAATGAGCATTGCCTCAGTGTTAATGACGCCAGTATTCTACAAATAGATTGGAGCACATTTGCCACTCAGAATTTAGTATTGAAGGCTTCTTCAGAGGCTGATTCAGTAAGAGAGAGTTCATAAGGATCATCACTGCAGCTCAACGAGCTCCCGGCCTGCAGCCAACATTTACAGGCTGAGCAGAGCTGCTACATTCGATCAGTTACCTTGTGAAGAGGCTGCTGCACATCTGCCGCCACAGCTGGAGGAAAGCACAAAAAAGGACAGCTGTTAGTATTAAATCGCCTCGCTGCATGAATGCAGTAGTAGAACTATGCTACTCAGCAACTTAATTGTCCACAAAAGTGTTCAGTAAGAGAGTTCAAGTTAAAAACATCACTGCAGCACAAGTAAATATGGAAAACTCCAAGTCTCACTGTTTATGTAGGGCATGTAGTTTACCTGTATAGCAAACAGCTGACGCACGAGTCCTCACCATCTAAAAAGAGTAAGTGCAGATTTTAGGCGTGTGGAGGGCGAGCAGCACGTGACCGCTGTGCGCAACGTGCTCGGGTCAGCACGGAGCTGTAAAGCGTCTCACATCAGATCAAAAAGGTACAATCACAGTCACTCAGTACAGGTCTGTGAAAAGTATCATCACCGAGAGACGCCGGCCCTAAACGCACCAAAGGAACGCGCCATGTCTAAAAAGGTGTAGTTTTAGGAATAAAGTAAGACGCTTGTCCGACAAATGGCGCGCACATTGTTTAGAGAGAATGTTGTGGTCAACGATGGCACCAGGTTCAGCGTTAAAGCATTACGTTTCACTTGCGGATGGTTAAAGATTGTGACCCCGCCGTGGCCGATGCTATCCTGGTCGTCTACACCGGAGCCTGAAGCTAGGACTCGACTTAAAATGCGGGAAAGTGCAAGAACGCACATGTACTGCTCAAACAATAACTTGCAAGTGTAACATGCTGACTTTATCTAACGAAGCGTCAGTATATACACGGTTATTATCTGGCAACGTGCGGGTCGTCTTACCTCGATCAGATGAGAGAAGGAAGTGGAAGAAGAAACGGGTCCGTCTGACTTTTATGTCCCGCCTGAACGACTCCTCCCACCGGACAGACCTCAGCAGCTCTTCCCGCTCTGAGATTTCCGAAAATTACATTCAACTCTGGATTATTTAAATTTTAATGTATTATATTGTCGTGTAACTATAAAAATGCTTTATATTGTTAAAGTTGTCGTTTGCAAAGCGAACGAAGTTCAACTGGGGAAACGATTAAATAACTTGTGCCGGTGTGACGTCATTTCCGCTGAGAAAAACATTTTGTTTTTAAAACAACCACACGATGGAGACAAACTCTCTGAAACACAAAGTGGATTCTTCAAGACTCCAGCAGAGCTTTATAGCTTTATAATAAAGCTGTCGTCTATTACAGTTACTTCTGGAATGTGTGTTTTAGACACAAAAAGCTGCTGGGTACAAACATAGAACAGGCATCCACACCTAAATAAGCACAATCTTTACATAGGGGACCAGAGTAAGGCCTCTATATAAAGTCCTCATGTATCTTTTCATGGCTTTTATGTGTCTGATGCCGGCTACACTTGTTTATGGTAAACTATTGTTTCTGTGCGGCCTGTTACTCTGACGATAACAATGATATTTAAATTGTTAGCACATTTATTGGAGCACTAATAATTGCATTCTATATATATATATATATAATTATAATTAATTATATATATATATATAATAACTAAATATTCGTTCATGACATTGTTTGTCGCTTCAGGTTAAACAACCCACACCCGAAGACACACACACAGGGATGAGATAGCTCTTGTGTAATTTTGTTGGTTGTAAATACATAAACTGTGCAATGTCCCCATAAAATGTTACAAATACTCCTGTGTTAACGTGAATCACAACGACAATGTCTTCACACTGATTAGTCAGGCTTATATTTGTGCATTTGTCTACTTGTCATTAACCACAACTGACTGCTTATTAGCTGGCACTGATTTTCAACAGAAGTCGACTCTCACTCAAACAGACGTCAGACACATCAGTCATCGCTGCTCAGCTGGAATTTTCCCCTCCCTCTGTTTGCACATCAACACATTAGCAGTTTCATAATGCTAAACAAAAGAAAGCAGCGGCCCCTTTGCACCACAAGCTCCTAGAAGTGGAGATGAAGTGCTGCAAGTAAAATGGGAACCAGCTGTAGCTGAACTCTGCCACATACAAGCCAGACTTAACTGGCATCACAGTAAAGTCAACAGCTTGGTTCCTCCATTAAAACAGAACACCTGCAGTCTGTAGCAGCTAATGTGCAACATAATGTGACACGTTCATAGTGAGTAATTAAGACCTAGTAACTCAAATAAACAATCATTGTTTCTGAGGCCTATTGCACGATTCAAATACGCTCAGAGCATATAAAAGTCTCGGTTCAGCACCTTCATAAATACTAATTGCTAGAAAGGGCCTCATTTTATCTCCAGCTCTACCGAAACTCGGCCAACACGGATCTGTGCAGGTTCTTCTGTCCTGAAGAGGGCGGAGGGGTCACGGGTGCGAGGGTGACGCTGTAGAGGTTGGCCACGAAGGCGTCCCAGCCGCGGCGGAACGCCCGGTCCAAGGCCTGGTGGGAAGAAGAGCACAGCGGTCAGGTCAGGTCAGTGCGCGTCGCCGTGGCAACGCGGCGGCAACGCAGGCAGGTAAGCGCTCCCAGGTCGCCAGCGCTGGAATGCGTTTGCTCATTGTGGGTCAACACGGCTCCGCCGATCACAGGGCGTGGCGCGGGAATGTCACCTCCGTACGCGTGCGCTGCTGGCAGCAGAAAGGCCTCCGGAGGTCTGTGACAGTGGAACCACTGGTGCGGTTCCATTTCCTCGTGACGTCTTATCTGACGGCGCCAGGCACCGGGCGCCGCTGTACCTTGACCCGCGTGACCCTCTGGGAACGCGGTAGCTACCGCGGGATTAACAGCCCGGGACATGTGGAAGGAGAACTTCACCCATGGGCTCCACGAGCCTCACCGAGCTGATTATGTAGGATGAAGCGGTCGGAGTTTAACCCCACGGGGTGAAGCTGAGCAGCAGCCACTCCGCCGGGTTCTGGTTCTCACCTTGCGGTAGTTCTTCATCGTGTTCCTCTTCGCCACCTTCATCCCCTTCTCCTGTTCCCTCTTCGAGCCCCTCTCCTCCTCTCCCTCCTCTGCTCCCCCGGCCTTCTTGTCTCTGATCAGGACCTGGTCGTCCGCGTCCTCCCGAGTTGGGAAGTGAACCAGCGCGGGCTCCCTCCCCCTCTCCTCCTCCTCCACCTTTCTCTCCTCCACCTCTGCCTCGCTCTCAGCGGCGTGTGGCTCGGCTGCGTTCTCCTTCTCGCCCTCCTTCTGCCTCCTCCGGGAGCTCCTTCTCCACCTGCTGCTGTGGCGGCCGGGTTTCCTCTGGAGCAGAGTCTCGCCGTCGTCTCCCACGACGCCTTCGCTGAAATCAGCCGCTCCAGCTTCCTCCTTTTCCACCCTCGGGCTCCTCGCGCCTCCGTCCTCTCTGCCGCCGCCGCCCGTCACGTTCCGCTCCGCTCCGCTTCCCTCCACGGCCTCCAGCTCGTCCAGGCGGCCGTAGAAGCCGCTGGCTTTGTCCAGAAACTTTGGGGCTCGGATGGAGCTCCGCACCGAGGCCTTTCTCGAGCTCTTGCCGATGGTCATGCTTTGTTTTTCCGTTTCCTGCTCTTTCTTTGACTTCTGGTGTCTGGACTCTGTGGCACGTCTACTTCTCACACACGCTTTTCTCCTTTTCCTTTTTTTGGCCACCTTTGGAAGAGAAGGGGCAGAAGGATTAGTGTAATGCCCTTATGCAACCCTGTCCTCACACTAAATTCTTGGGTCTGCGTCTTTCACACTCAAATCCTTAATCATTTCACTGCAGCTCACACAGGGTTTAATGCGATGCCCAGTAAAGGCTCTAGGCCTTAAAATAGAGAAAGCGGAGAAAGAATGGTAGGAATCAGACGACCGTTCTGTTGACTCGCCCGTTTCCTAATTCATGTGTGTGCGAGTGAGGCAGAACCAGCCTTATCGGGGAAGCGATAAAAACTAGATACCGAACTTGAACACACACTGCACTTAAACCTGCAGACAAACACACACACAGTCAGACTTTGACACTGATTTAACCCGTTGGATGCTGAAACGCAGCCAACTCCAGTGACTTCACTCGGACTATGTCTCTGTCAATGTGGCACCTGTTGGCCAACACAAACCTACACTATCAGTGTTATAGGACGGCCACGTATTAAAGGAACATACAGCAGTAGACTGTGAATTGTGACAAACTAATACAACAACGGCAGCAACCAATTAAGAAAGAAAAAGAGCGAGTGAACGGGAGACGTTGACGACATACAGCCAGCAAATCGATTACTAACAGAGACGGAGGAGGAATCAGACGGAATCTGAGAGAGACAGGATGAATGAACGCCATGAACGACATGATCTGAGCATCCTGGAAAAACACGCCTTGATTCCAGCACTTCTTTCCTAACACTAGAATATCAGCAGCAGTAGCGTCTTCAGGTAGCGAGGCGCTGATCTTACCTGGTGCCGTGCTGCTGCCTCCTCCTGCCTCTGTGTGTGTGTGTGTGAGCAGCGCTGACTCCCCTGTGAGTCAAAGACCCGGCGCTCAGGTCACTCCCCATCGCGCGTCACACGTCGACTCTGCCTGAACCTGCAGCTCTGTCGTCACCAAGGCAAACACACGCGCAGATAAGCAGCCTCCCCGCGAGGGACCCTCCGTCCGACGGCCGGTCGCCCTCACAGGCTGCAGCACGCGCTTCAGAGTCGAGGCTCCGTGGATGGACTCAACCAGAACCCGGGAAGTGAAACCCACCAAACATTACTATCGGTATCTGACATCAGCAGCTATCAAACGTTAACCATCAGCATCAGCAGCTCTCAGGAACAAGCCTACAGAGATGAGACTTCCTGTAAAAAGAACCTTTACGGTTAAAAGTTTTTATTTTATTGTTAACATTTAACTGTGTAAGTCTAATGTGTGTGTATACAAACTGTTGTTACACTAACATTTGGTACAGTCTAGCATCTAATCTAATTAACTTTCATTTTAGAGCATTTAAATAAGATAAAAGGGCTTGACAGTAAATTATACAAACTTTAATGCAAGTGACTTTACAAATTATCAAATATCAATATATTATTGTCTACTGTGAGGTTCATTAAGGCACCATTAATCAGAACAATAATAATCTATGTGTCCAAAACGTTTCATTCTTTTTTTATTGAGCAATCTCCACTCAGTTTGTGTACGTGGATAAGATATGGTGCCAAACCATATTGTGTTTGCAAGGTAAACACTGTGTCTGGGTGGGACAGGGAGTGGGAGTTACTCTGTGTGTGTGTGTATGTGTGTGTGTGTGTGTGTGTGTGTGTGTGTGTGTGTGTGTGTGTGTGTACAGCACATCCTGACTGACATAAGCAACAGGCGTAAACAGGCATAAAGAAAATTACTCAACACACACACACACACACACACACACACACACACACCTTTTTGTACGTGCACACACATGCGTAGTGTGCAACATTGATGGAACAGAAACCTTGGGGGGGGGGGAGCTTTGTAGGGTGATATTTGTTTTTCAAGCCAGTGAAAGCGCAGCAATGATGTGAAGACGTTCACAGGTTAAAGACAGGAACGAAACCACTCTATACAAGTCACAGGTAAAGTCTAGTCTACAAACTCCTGCTTGTGGGTGAATCACTGTGTTTTAAAAGGTGGGAGTCCAGCTGTGCGACGAGTCTTCACTCCCCCCCACAGTGTGTGCGTTAAGTGATGAGGTGGACCCATGCCTCCCGAACACGCCGCGTACAGTCACCGAGCATCAGGGGGCGTAGCAGCTGTCAGTCACGCAGCTCTTTAACAACCTCAGCTGTGCAGAGGCTGAGGAACCCCCACGCGTGTGGGTAGCACCTGATAACAGTGGTGGTCTGCAGCAGCCGGTTGCCACGGTGACGATCCAAGCAAGGACAAGACACGATGCTGTTGATTTGGTGAAACTGCAGGAAGTCGGGTAGAACGAGACAGAAGCATAGAATTAAAGAGGCAGGTGGAGACAGGCAGAAGTGAGAGTTACAGACTAAATGTATGACAAGCCTGCAAAACGTGACGGCGCCGAGTCTGAGCGCTACCTGTGACACACTCAGGCAGACAGAGAACAGGTGTGCTGTCGCCTCAACATCTGTCGAACAAGTCAGAGTCTAAAAAGCAGCATGAATATAAGAAAGAAGTGAATTGATAGACACGGTTCCATTTCATGTGGAGCGTTCTTTCTCTGTGGCTTTCCAGTCTAAAAATGCACCCTGTTGTCTATTTAAAGGAACATTTCGCCCCAAAGTAATGCTTTCATGTAGTCAGTCAGTGGTGTACGCAGAACCTCTCCATTGTGTCAGTGTGCACACCTCAAAACCAAAAGGATCAGCTTGGCACCTTCCTGATGAGTGTGACACACGGGAGGCTTTAACAGCAATTCTCCACATTCACACACACGCTGGAGCATATTTGAACAGCATAGAGGAGTTTATCGTCGTAAACACGTCCTCTAGTTGAGTGCACACTCACCCGTTTACCAGCCCCAACTTGCAGAGACATGGCGGAAGGTGGTCAAAACATGAGGTCGCTGATGCATTACGACATCACACAGCAAACGCTAGCTTTGAATAGAGACGATGACACATCATGGTTTATACCTTACTGGTTTATTGTCAAGGCAGGAACAGACACATATACAATGTAAAGAACTATAGAATAAATACATGACACACCAGTAGAAGTGACTTACAGGCACTAATTACACATTAGCAGGCACTAGCTTTCTTTACAGTATCGTACTTCAGTAGCTGAGGGGCATTTGTTTGAGTTTTTATTCTCATCATGTCTGAGATGTTAATGGGAGATAATGGACAGCTGGAGTAGTTTGACTTACTTGAAGCCTCTGCTGTATCTACTGTATAGTGGAGGAGTTTCCTGCCTAAGTAATAATGCTGATTGAAACCTTACTGAGCCCAGCGAATAAATTTCCAGCACACCTGGTGCCAGAGTCGGCGATCCAACCGGGGACATTCTGCCTTTTGCGCATTTATGTATTGCATATACAAGGTATGTGAACATCAGTAGTGTTTGTTTCTTTCTTTGAAGCTGAATTAAAAATATACAAATGCTGTTTGGAACCGGCGCAGTGACACTAAAGCAGGATGCACAGTCTCACTTTAAAGTGCACTGGGTGTGGAACCAGTGTGTCTCTGCGCTTGTGGAGCGTGTGTGTGTGTGTTTGTGTATGTGTATGTGTTGGAGAACAGTGTTGCTAAGATGTACCCATGGTGTTTGTAACCTGTTAGTATGAGAGCACAATAACAACAATGCAACAACTAGATACTAGGGTCCGTCTGCTATTCATGAAGTGTTTAGTAGCTGCTGTTCATGTCGTAAGTATTTTTACTACATTGGCTTCCTAATGCTACTGTCCCCCAGAAGCAAGTAGCCTGCAGGTTATATAAAGATTATTATTATGCCTCTGAGGCTGATGGTGTTGTTTTGAGGCTAAAGAAATTCAGAATGTCTATGTTATTGAGACATACAATTAAGTAGAACAGAAGCCATGCGTGAATAAAGTGCTCTGTTGCAAATGCAGTCAGAAATCAGTCAAGAGGTTTGTGGCTGCACTGATTAAACAAAATGAATCAGATACAACCACCAGTAAACACACAAACAGGAGGTAAAATCCAGGGATAAAAGAAAAATTCAGTCAGGGATCATGTAAATGCCCCCGTATGATGCATGTATGCGGTGCTAATCATCCTTCCAGTTTTAACATGGTAACCTACAAGTGGAGTAGTTGCCGCTCGGCTCCACCATCAGGTAAAGGACGAAACTTCAGCCAGAGTCCTTAGACAACTGACTTACTGAAACTAAAGAACACCTCTGATACAGACATGAACCAATACTGACAGTACAGCTGTAAGTACACAAACACACATTACTACCTGACACAACTAACAAGTTTCAAAGTACTTTTCTGGTTTACAGTATTTACAAGGCCAAGATAGATGTGCAACGTATACTCACATTGTGTGTGTGTGTGTGTGTGTGTGTGTGTGTGTGTGTGTGTGTGTGTGTGTGTGTTTCTCAGACCTCTACAGCAGGGTCTGAACCCAGTCCCTGAGCCTGTAAAGCTTCCTCACGCTTCATTTTTGGTTTCTCCGTCCGCGTGTGCCACACCAGCACCTACACGCACACACACACACACACACGAGAAATCAATAACGTCAATACTTCAAAAACATATGTCAAACAGCAAACCTATCTCAGGTTACTGTTTTTATATTAAAGTAAGCTGGAAATGGATGCTAAAGCGTTTTATGGGTTTATACCTTACAACTAAAAACCTCAAAGTCAACAGAGAAGGTGAAAGTCAGAAATGCTGTTCAAAAGCTGCATTCAGCCACCTTGGCTATCTTCAAACACACTTGACTTAATGTCGAGCATTGTGACTCTTACTTTAGAGCAGTTGTCTGCCTTGGGTTCCAGTTCATCCATGGTGACCAGTCCTTGAAGGAAGCTGCTCTCCAGGAAGCCCATTGGTGCCTCTCCATCGAAACAAGCCTCTGGATTGGCCAGAACCAGTTTAAGAGAGACAGAGAAGCCAGCCATGTCCATGGGGAAGGGGCGACTGGGGCGCCAGCCGGTATGAAAGCGGACCACCTCAAAAACACAAATCATCAAAACACAAATAAGAAACATGTTGACGATATCACCAGAAATTAAAATATATAAAAATTCTATACTGGTTTGTAACTGCAAACACATAAGAAACGTGAATGGGAAAACTTTATTGAGTACAATTACGTTTGTTTCATTGATCCAAACAGAAGTGGCATTTTATCTATTTGACAATA
The DNA here is from genome assembly GCF_900634795.4 of Betta splendens. Taxonomy (NCBI): domain Eukaryota; kingdom Metazoa; phylum Chordata; class Actinopteri; order Anabantiformes; family Osphronemidae; genus Betta; species Betta splendens. The sequence continues at coordinate 14,715,636 of NC_040882.2, read as the reverse complement.
CATTTTTATAAAGAATCTTTTTCTTAAATAATTTAATATAAAGAGATACTATGTCAATTCATAATCACCCCAAGATAACTGATTAGTGTGTATGCAGCATTATAAACCTCAGATACATCCTTTAATCTTACTGTTGACAGTTACAGCAAAGCAGAGGGGACCCACCTTTCCTCCTTCAACCACAGGGCTCTCAAATTTCATCCCTCCAACAAGCCCCACCGGCCACACTGATACTCGCTGAGTACTCCTCATCTAAAACAATAGTCGTCCATCAGTCATGGGACATCACAAACACACTTCACCAGTGCAATATTTAGATATCAAGGTTCCTTGAAAGGAAATTACACTCAGACCCCAACACCCACCTCTTCAAATATCTGCACGCTGTATGTGTTATCATCATCAGCAAAGTAAACCACTCCCTGCTGGCGGTCTCCTCCTGGCTGAACTCTTCTGTCCTCTCTGAGCCAACGAAGAGCCTCATTCCTTTGCTCGACTCCACGAGGCTTCAGCCAGCTGGGATCACCCTGAGGTGGACAATGGGCAGTCAGACCATAAAGAAAGAAATTACTTTTAAATGCAATGTCTGGAGGTACTGAGAGGATTGTTCTGTCTTCATTTACCTCTTGCAGTTTCCTGTCTTTAGCAGTGAGCATGTGTAGGTGCGTGTATGTTAGGCCGCTCTTAAACAGGAGGTCGGACACCAGCGGTGTCTTATGAGGAGAGTCCTCCACCACGATCCAGTGGAGGTTAGGAACGTGGAGGAAGGTCTGAGACAAACGAGTCAGCTCGGCTTTTTGCACCAGCCTTGGCAGAGAATGATGTACGTGTGCGAAAGGGAACAAGGTGAAACACAAGTGAGCAGCGAATGGAGTAGAAAAGACACAGAAAATTACCTTGCATATGTTGGTGTAATAACATAAATGGTGGGCAGGGAGGGCTTGGCTGGCAGTTTTGGCGGTAGTTTTGTTGCCCCTGACTTCTTTAGTTGCTCTTGCAGACGGCGCAGTTCCTCCCGCAGCTGAGTTATAACAGACATGTGTTCTCTGCAGTCACAGTGCTGACCTTTAGAGATGAACGCAAAAACAGATTCAGCAACACACTCTGACACCAACAAAAAACAACGTCAAAGGTATTCTCTCTGATGGGAATAAGTGTCTTTCTCTCTGAAACCCAGTCAAGTCACTGTTGGTGAAGTTCACATTTATTATTTGTTGCTATTCTACCAGCCTGAAACCGGCTCATGAGTCCAATACATCCACTTACCACCAAGCTGCATCAGTGCATAGACGAGGCCCAGCAGGGAGACCATGAAGTAGAGGACGAACACAGTCTTCAGCTTCAGCTTCATCCTCGTTGCCATGACACCCTGACGTAACAAAACGTATTGAGACGTATTAATTGTGACACTTTGCTATTTTTTCCCTATTTAGCATGAAGGAATTGCTGTCACGTTCTGCAACGTTTGCGAACCATAAACATTACGGGGCTGGCGGTAAAACACTGAAGCTACCACAGATCGTGGACTCTAGTCCAGAGAAGCTCTTCAGAAGTTAGTGAAGATGCATTTTAGTGAGATACCAATCTAAGCTAAGCTATGCAACCCTGACAGAGTTAATACATAACAGCCAACGTATCATCACCGGTCGCACACTTACTGTTATGGGGAATCGCGGCAGAATTGACTTATGGCATTAAACGTTCATGCCAAACTAGGGGGGATGTGAGTGCACCCGAACATCCATTCATTGGGCTTTGCTAGGACACTTTTTGCTGTGGTGTACCAACAACTTCCGCTTTGAGTGCATCCCCGTAAGGAGTCCCATCATAACGCGGACTAGCACGCAACGTTCCATACGACCGCGGCAAAATGGGAGGCTTTGAATAAAACCTAAAAGTCTTGCAGTTCTTCTTCCTCGTCGTTGTTTAACGGCGACAGAAACGCTTAACGGCGCATTACCGCCCCCTAGCGCAACCCTCTAACTCAAACCCTATTAATGTAACCAAGTTGTGTCTAAACCCGCAACAACGCACTAAACTCTGCTCCCTCGCCCTCAACCACCAATATTTTTTTTCAAATTAACTTCCTTTAATTCAGTTTGTTTAATATATCTTATCATCATCACCCTCTCCCTCTTGTAATCCATGCATTCCATAATAACATGTTTCACTCCCTTCATCTCCCCAAAGAACTCACATGACCCAGATGCCTCCTCATCAAATGCACTGTGGTGTTGAAAGCACGCCTTATTGCTTAACCTCCTTTTTTAACCTTCTTTAGAATTTTATGCAGCTTCCTAAAATGTTCCGCATTATTGCACTGCAGTACGTGCCGATTTTTAGCAAGTTCACATTGTAATTGTACTTTTTTTACGTCTCATTTTTCAGATGAAAAAAACAAAACAAATGTATATGTTGAAAACTCAACAACTTTCCTTTATTTTTTACATACAAATAAAACACTGACAAGGTAAAATGACTTAGTTTTCCCTTTCAATGTTATTTATGGACAGGACTAAAACACTCATTCTCAAACAATTTTTTAATTGTCAACAAAAATGTTTTTCTGTCAAAGGCTAAGAAATGAAAATGAAGATGGAGCCACAACAGCCTATATTTATTTACACACATACATAAAATATCAAGAGAAGAATGTGTGAATTTGTAACCATTTCTGAAAATAAGATACTCAGTGACTTTACACTAAACTGGTTGAGTTTAGGCTCATTTAGCAACTCGGAATATTTTACCCAAAAGCTTTTTTACTTTTTTTAGAAAGTAAAAAGCTTTAATTTTTTTTGCCTTATCACAAAAAAAAAACATTTTGTAAAGTAAAATAACTTTCTGATAGCGTTCTCATACCATGTTTATGGTATTGTATGCCACTTATTTAAACTGACTCCAAGTCAGAGCTGGACCAGGTCCAATTCAACACCTCACTAACAACACGACCACCAAGTGAAACAGATGAGATTTGATTACATTTGAATAACCTGAGAGAGACTGCAAGTTGGTTGAACTACCAGTATGTACAAAATCCTCTTTTTCTTTTAAACTATGCAGTAAGAAAAACAGCTTTACTGTATTTATTGGTCAGTTTAGAGTAAAACAAGCAACGTGTACTTTAATGTTCATGCTCAGAGTACAAACAAGCACAAAACACCAATTCCTTTTGTATATGTGTGTTTGTATGAACCCAAGAGCTGGGCTTCTTTTAGAAGGTTTTATTGCAGAGGTTACATCTTTGTGTAACAGATTGATTTTGTGTTACGGTGAAAAGTTTGATTTGCTTCACATGTTGTATGTAGGTGGCCTGGTAGCTCAGTAAGGAGCAAATAGGCCTGGGAAGCAGAAGGTCCCTCTGATCCTTGAGCGTGACACTCAACCACTGCTCCCCCAGGAGATTGGGGGAAAATGAGATTAATTCCCCCAATGTAGGAACAACAAAGTTCTATTATCATACACAAACCTGTGAGATACTGTATTAACCTCTCAGTGTATCTACTCAGCCACTGGACATAGAGGACTATTTGCATCTACACTAGTGCAATGAAGTGCCACTTGATTCACTCGCTCCTGACCACATAAACTGGATTGGTTCCTCAAATTAAAGGGATGCATGGTGGTTTGTAGACATGGCCTCTCAGCCAACAGACCTGCACACAGAACTGCTTAAAAATACCCTGAAGGTTTCGTAGACACATATGGGACCAACAAGGTCAGAGTGGTTACAGCATGAAAACCAGCAACGCATGTAAAATCCTGTGGAGCTTCTAGAAGCATCTTGGCAGTAAGATTATTCCGACGCGGACGTACCGTCCAACTTCACCCACACCTACGCTGAGATGCTTTTCATAGAACCCCTACAGTTCATAAACTCCTAACATGCGCCAACGTTCATGGGATGAGATTGGAGACATATTAAAGTAACGCTGATGAACACGTGAGCGTTTCAGGGACACGTTCATACAATGCAGTTAAGGTTCAGAAGCCGTAATCTGGATTTAAACTACGAGCTCAGTTTAAAGATTTTACAATTTGTCATGCAAACTAATAACACTGAGAAAAAACAGACACGACTTATGGGAAGAACCACAAAAAAATGCCTTCTGTCCTCCACCCATGTATCTCTGCTTCTTCATGCTAAAAAAAGGGAAGGACAATAGGATGAAATATGGTTCAGTAGTTTTTAAACACTTAAAAAGATAATATCAACACCAGAACCTCTTGAATATAAACTGAATGAAGATGCAAGCAGGACTAATGAATCTGTACACGCGAGGAGAAATTAGCTAATTCAGTATGTCTGCAGACGCTTATCGGAGCGATAAGGACATGGAGGAGGATGCACCGAAGCATGGGACACTTAGAAGGTGGAATTCCCCACTTGTACGTGTCATCACGGAAACAAAGGAAAAGACAGCAGGTGCGTTTCCTGAGGGACAAAGCTGGCTCGGGTAACTGATTAGGAAATACACCGACGACGACGATGAACGCTTACAACAGATGAAGAGAAATTAAAGATTTTCTTTAATCATTTCACTGAGAAAATAGAATGCACAACAAACAAAAAGGCAATGTTGGACATGTGTGTCTTTAAGTTATAAAAAACATAAAATCAGGGGAGTCTGTTGATGTCTGTACATTTAGGTGTCACCTGACTGGAGGCGATGGATAGTGCTAATAGTGTACCCTAACCATGTAACAGTGGCATCACTGGCGTGTTCGTGTTGCAGGCGAAGGTACAGACCATATGCGCATGTAATGTGTTATAAAAATTAATGTTACGGAGCAGCAGGGCTTCTCACACTGGTTGTGCAGGGAGCCCAACGTGATGCTCAAGCCTAAACGTGTGACCCCAGATTACAAACTTCACTAAACTCTATAAAATCATATCCACTCTGCATCCTTGACTTATCAAAAAGAATGCACTAATTTAGATTGTCTACATCAACCATCATAGACTTGAGACATTTTGCAGCACAGCCTAGGCTGAAGCACCCATGTTGAGTCCCACACCAGCGTTTAAGAGGCACTGCTGAAGGATTTAATACAGTACAGCACATCCAGAGATGAAACCACGATGGGATGAGGTTGATTGCGGTGGTGGAGAACGACAACAATGCCATAGCTTTTTGACTGCAAAATACTAATCGTTATTAACTGGGATAATACAAAGAGAAAAGATGGTTGGACACTAAACCAAAAAGTAGGAATAGAAGAAAAAAAAAGAAACAGGAGCTGTGTGTGAAAGCTCGCACTTGCAATCAGCTTCTGTAGCAGGAATACATACATACACACATGCACGCACGCAAACATAAACCTGTGACCCATAACGTGACGTCGCTATCGGTAGCCAGGTATTGGGGTTGAGCGGCTCGACAGCGGCGCTCGCAGGACAGCAGGCAGGTCGAGCTCTCACACACGGCCTGGGGGCCGACTCAGTGGCAGCAGCCGCCGCAGTGGCCGCCGCCGTGCGTGTGTCCCGCCGAGGCCTCGCCGTGTTTGGTCCGGCGGCTGAGGATCTCGTAGGAGCAGTCGTCCCCGCAGCAGCCGGACATGCTCGGCGAAGTCTCGTCGATCTCGAACCTGCAGGCGCGCGAGAGCAAGCTGGGTGAGCTGCTGGAACCACTGAACTGTAGTGAACTAGTCCTTTATTTGACAGTGCTAAAAACTATAAAATAACATTTTCCTTAATGTTTGAAAAAACTCACTGTAAAGCTTCTCTGAAGAACTGGTAAGCCCCATGGTTGTGTTTGAAGACTGTCAACATCACCTTCTTCATCTGTGTACTGGACGAATAGCAAAATAGTCAGACATGTTTAGATGCCGTTCCCAAATACACACTTCCTCTCTTAAAAAAAGGCACAATTTAAATTTTTACACTTTGAATCCGCTACAGCTTTGCTTCAATGCTGAACGCGCTCCAACAGATGTGATCACAGGTGCAGCTGTTACCTGTTGGCAATGAGTTGGAGTATCTGGATAAGGAACTTCCCCAGCCCTTTCCGCCGCACTCTGCTCTCTAACTGCACCTCATAGCTTGAGAAAAGAAATAAAAATCAACCGATCATGAACATTTGTTTGATACAAGTTAATTGCAAAACCACCTTAAATAAGAAAAGCAGCAGATAATCCATGCGTACCAATATAAAACCTCCTCCCCACACTCCACATCAAATCGGAAGTGAGAGAAGGCCACGGGGGCCGAGTCAGCGTCGCGGGCCAGCAGGTACCACGCCCGCTCGTCGTTCATCTCCTCACGCTTTTCCCGCTCCTTCCACCCCCACTCGCTCTGCTCGTACCTACAGCAGGGGGAAGATGAGATTGGTTAAAACATCCGACGTGCCAATTCTAATATCGTCCTCATGACAGATAATAAACTGCAGCAGTTTCATCTCAACTGTCTGCAGCACGTCCGTCCCACATTCTCCTGTGTGTGCTTTTAAACAAAGAAAGTCCTGCAACAACAACAAGACCAGTGTGGAACAAGCGTCTTACAGCGTCTGCATGTTGGCTCGGGTGAGTTCGAAGGCCCACTCCACAGACAGCGGGTTGAGGGCCGTCACTCTCTTGCACTCTATCTGGAGGTTCAGCCTGAACAGCAAAACAAAATAACAGGGTCAAAAACATTGGTGTTACGTTAACGCCCCCCCCCCATGCAGCACAGGAGACAAACGTCTACTTCATGAATTTGCAAAGACGTCGTTTGTAGGCGTACAATGAGAGGCGTACCCATTTCTGTCGTATTTTTTGAAGGCTGGGAAGGCTGCCAGCGGGTCCTCCAGCTGTGAAGGGAAGGAACAAAGTTAGACTTCAAACCAAGCTCCTAAGGCACAAACACTGCTTTGGGTTAGTCACTTGTTATTCTCTTAGATGCTAATAAAGCAAATATTAAATATGTGGGGCCTGAAGTGACGGCTGAGCAAGGCAAAGATCGTTCACCGGCTTCTGGCAGCTGCATCCACACTGACACATGTGTAATTCATCTACAGAAGTGACAAACCTCACGCCACTAAAACTCTGGAGCGTCGTCTGGAGTCTAACGTTTTTCATTACTCGCCTAGTAACTATGTATGGATGCCGTATGGGCATTGTGAGAGAAGAGCTAGACTCTGTTAGTACCATAGTCCCTTCACACAGGTGCTATAGCATGGTGGCTCCCTGGGCCTGGGCCTAGTAGACCTGTGCAGATATTCCTCCACTTGCCATTTCAAGACCAAGGGGAAACGTCGCAGGATCAGGTTTTCCCCTCATTTTCAAGGAATGAATGCCCCGTTTGTTCATTTGAAAACAATCCTCCAAGTCAGGGCTCATTACCGTAGAAATAAATGTTACTTAAGAGGAAATTCCTTGCATTGCATCTCTGCTGGCACATCGACAGGGCAGAGGGACGGAGGGGGCGGATGGAGGGGGGCATTAAACACAAAGTGGCCCATTTTGCCACAAAGTGGCACAGTCAAGTAACGAGCTCAGGCAGCTTGTGGAGGAGGCGGCCGACGCACGGATCATGGGTTCTGTTCTTCTCTGGCCTTCAGAGGATCTCGCTAACCCACCGGCCCACCTCTGCAGGAGCTCTGCAGGAGGAGCTGCCCGCTGCGCGCTCTGCGAGATGAGCAGGCATTAATAATGCCAATTAATTATGCATAAAGAAACATATGGCAGGAGACTTCCTGTCAGGAGCATATTAATTACAGCAGCACTCAGGGCATACTCACATTTAGGTCTAACGCAATAAAAACCTGCCATCTACTGCCATGAATGAGAATGTGTCTCTATGTACAAGCAGCATCCGCCTCAATCAGAACGTGGGGACAGACGCCTCCTCTCTGATGACACCGGCCCGTCTCACCTTATTGGCCGCGTCCACCTTGGCGCAGACCGCATCCATAGCCGCCCGCTCCTCCAGTCGCCGGGCTTTCTTCTCCTTCGCTCTGTTGGACTTTCTCTGAGCACAAAAGGAAAAGGGGACGCCGTGAGTCGAGGCGAGGAGGAAAACGGCGACAGGAAAAGGAAGTTGCAACACGTTAGAGTCTAATTGTTTCTCCCTATTATGTGGTGTGCCGGCGACATATTGGGAGCATCCAAATAACCGACCATTAACTTAATGTCTGTAGTACAAAAACCTGTGTGTGCAGGTCTGTGTAGCGTTCCTCATCCAAAGCACAAACAGCAATAGTCAATTTGTTTAATTGAGAATCTCCTTTGCCTGTCACCTAATCTATAGCCTTCTCCGTTTCATATGATCAATTATACATTCAAACCGATCCTTTCTGTCCACACAGCAAATGTTGGTCTGTGAGAATAATTTATCATTCACCAGCTCAGGTTCAGTATGAGACAATGCTTCCAGTGAACTGATTGGAGTAAAGCACCTCACTTGCTTTTCTTCAATTTACTCTGAAGTCATCTTGTCATAGAAGTGGCATTACATAACATTTAGGTTTTCATATACTATCATCTGCTGCAGCGCTTGCGTTTTGTATAAAGTTCCAGAGCAGGTTCTTTACAAATATGTGCAGTTTATGCACAGCATGGGAAGTTATGCAATAGGTCACCGATAGTTCTCCCACCTTGAGGCTGATTTCAGAAAGTAAATCTGTACCGTATGCGTTTTTTTAGTCAGCCAGCTGCTGCTCAAAATGTGGACATTAGAAGTACAGGTCACTTATCTGCACCTGACTTAAAAAAATATAAATAAAGGTTCTAGATACAACACGCTAAAGCTTATTACTATTCAGTAAATACGGGTCTCTGCTGTGTGAAACAGTGGAGTGTTCGTATGGCTGATGTTGCATAACTGCTCTCAGCGTGGCATTAAATATTGGAAAACTTCAGACCCTAATTTAGCCTCATCCCGGTCTGATGTTCAACGCTGCCGTCAGCAGCGGTGCAGCCATAATTCACGCAAATGCATCTCTGCCTTGCAATGAGCGAACGCGCACTTTAATGTTGGTGCTGATCTGAAAGTGCTTGATCTGCAAAACAAGTGCAGTGCCAGTTTAACGGTCCTCCCACCCATTAGTTCATGTTACGATGGTACACGATGGCGCATCAGTGAAAGAAGTAGGAATTGCTCAAATTCCTCGTCAGATCCAGACCCGATGAGAGGAGGCGAGAACTACAAGCGGGAATGCGGTGCATTAATAGCTTTAACTCGGAGCGTTAACTCTGCGCCAAACCGAGCGGCTGTGGAAACACGTGGGCTGGTTTAACTCGAGTCAAAGTGGAGGATCAAGCCCGGTCCGCTAACACGGGACTAGCTAAAGTTGCGCACGCGGTCTCGTTTCCAGACTGGGTATTACTGGCATCCAACCAGCCTGGACCTGACACAACAACCTGACCTGCTGCCCACAACAAGAGATTAGCATTAGCATAGCTCTCGTCGTAGCCGTCCTCCGGGGCTAACATGCGGCCGTCCGCTATCACGGCGGCAAAGTCGAAACAGCAACAACACTGGACCGCCTTGCGGGGCTATGCGTGAACCGATGATACCGTTAGCCCCGTGGAGCTGCCGCGGCTACTGGAGGCAGCTAATCGGCTAAAGTAGCCACCCAACACCTTTAGCAGCAACGCGCATCCGCCGCGGTCTCCTTCGATCCCTTTCTTTCCCTCCGGTCACCATCGCGTATTCACGGAATCAAACATCCACCGTTCACGGTATCACCTCGCACCGAGGCGTGTTGCAAAGGCACGTAGGACTCACCCCCATGTTGCAGCCGTGTGTGATGGATCCCCCCGGAGAAACACCCCTCTATTGTCCCCGTGCTGCCGTTATCGCAGAGACGGAGCCAGATTAATATGACAATGATAGATGGCTAACAAGGCTAGCTGGCTAAATCCCGACCGATCGCTGCCGACGTGTGGTCGCAGGTTTGTTGAAGACGTCAGCAACAACGTAGCTTCTTTATTTGTCTTTGGGTCAGATTGGCTCCAAGAATGCGGGCTGAAATTATTGCAGCTCCGTCTCCTTTGCCATTTTCTCCCCGCTGTTCTCCGTCGCGTCCAACTGCGCTGCATTCACGTGCTCCTGAAGAGCTCGGACATTCTGGCCACTTCGCTCCCAGGTGCTCTGAATCAAAAAGTTTAAGCGTTTACAGTTTGTGTCTGTGGAAGTTATTGCTATTACAACCGCCAGGGCTTTAGGGAATAGTCAATTGGTGAATGAACAACTGTGAAGAGTTAATATTTCATTTAATCTTTTCATTTAATCTTTTCATCTTTCTTTCATCTTTTTTGTGTTATGTTACATTTAGTGATATCAAAATCTATAAAACTCAATTACACGTGCAAAGCTTGCATTGAACACAGACCTAATGCCACTTAGGTGTCTCCTTAGGGACCCCACATTATGGGATATGTATCATATTTTACACTGTAGTGTTAATATTGTTACTAATGGTATAAGCGTATAAAGTATACACGACAGCTTTAACAAGTTTATTCTGCTTTGGGTAGTCTAGATGGAGCTGCCAGGCAAAAGGAGGTACAGGGAAGTTCTGACAGAGGACATGAGGTTGGCTGGTGTCAGAGTTGATTCTCAGAATAGAGTTAGATGGAGGCAGAGGACTGTCTATGGCGACCCCTGATAGGAACAGCCAAAAAATAAAGACGATACTGCTTGGGGTAATCTGTTTGAAATTACTGCAAGGTTTTGGGGTAAACATCTGTGAGGTAAACATACAACGTTACCAACAAGTGTCAGATGAAATCTGATAAAACGTAAAAAATATATATGTTTTTAACCCTAACCCATTATTTAAAAAGGAGAGAAAGGAAACAAACCAAATACAAGTAGCAAATCTTAACCCTAGTTATGTTAGTACAATCAGTAAAGAACTTGATGTTTCTATTTCATCGTACGAAACTAGCCTCTATTCCCAAAATATTGATGGCAGCGGTGGGATTCGAACCCACGCCCCCGAAGAGACTGGAGCCTTAATCCAGCGCCTTAGACCGCTCGGCCACGCTACCGTTCACGCAGAACCGAAAATGTGTCAACTGTGAATTTCTTAATTCCCACTGCACGTAAAAGTAGCATTAGTTTCGCGCGTGTGTGGTTTCTTTAGGTAGATAGTGGCGTCAGAGTGACGTAGCAGGGTCGGGCAACAGGCTGTAGTGATATTATCACAAATTTTGAAATCAATGATCAATAAGTATGTCATATTGTAAACCTTATTTTCTTGATGGGCAACTTTCACATTGGGTATCTTTTCTTAGTCTATTCTAAATATAAATCTGTTTTTAGTGGAGCTAAACTCCTTCCTTTTCGCTCTCTACACTGCAGACTTCAGACACAATACATCTGGCTGTGTTCTGCAGAAGTTCTTTGACGACTCTGCAATTGTTGGACTGATCACAGTGTCAGCAGAACCACATTGTAATCAATGCAGGGAAGACCAAGGAGATGGTGGTGGACCTCTGCCGATGTCAGTCTAAACCCCCCCCCCAGTGAACATCCAGGGAATAAACATCCAGAGAGAAGGCTGTTACAAGTAGGTGGGTGTTCACCTAAACAACAAGCTGGACTGGACTAACAGCACAGTGGTTTTCAGTATACTTTGCTACTTGCAGCCAACCAGCAGATACTAAATCTGCTGGTCGATCTGCTAAACTACTAAAGGGGCCCATTTCTGCTTATGTTATAACACAACAAAAACATAGTTCAGCTGGATTCAGCTGGATTCAGCTGTTCGTAATTAACAGTTGCAGTTAATGGAAAAACCACTTGGTGGCGATGCAAAGCGAGAAATCACAGATCACTATAAATTCTCAGAGAAGTGCTCTATTTTGTCTAATCCACAATTAAGGTCCAGGCGTGATGATGAGAAGTTAAAGAGAATATAGACATTTCATTTGGACTATCACTGCATCGATTTAAGCTGTTCTTTACACTTAGTTGGCCAATAAAGCACTGCCACATCTTCCTTCACTTTGCAAAATATTGTAAAATTTACAGTTGTGTGTTTTTACATAAGATGATTTGAATAAAAAAACAATAAAATGCTATAGAACATCTTAACAAAGTCCCACTATAGGCTCCTGAATACAATCAGAGCACATGGTGAAATGAGGAGACAAAGAGAATCCAATTTACCGCTTATTAATGTACCAGATATTATTAATATTTTATGATTAGATAAGAAAGAAAGAAAAATAAGACAAGTCTGAATAAAGACAATAACAACCAACCACAACAATGGTTTCACAACAACAATCCTTCTGCATTCCACACATAAAACATATAATATATATGGTCATATAATAACTGACTGCAATAACAGCAGAAAAGCAACAATGGGAAAGGTTGAAATGTTTCTTCTTGTAGTTTTTATTCTGACTTTCACATCTATAGCAGTGAGGTCAGAAGGACCAGGAGGAGAAAATCGTTAATTATGAATCCAAGGAGCAGCTTTGACTGTGAGCTGGTGGGATGTGAGGCGATCCACCTTAACAGGCCCAGCCAATTTTCATATTTCAAATAAAGGCCTTGTATGAGGGCTTTTCTTTCTCCCTCACACACACACACACACACACACACACACACACACACACACACACACACACGCACGCACGCACACACACACACAGCCCTCCCCAGCTCGCAGATGGCCCAGGCTCTAAACCCCGCCTACAGCCTTTTGTCTTGCAGGAGTCTGTCTCTCGGCTGTTGGTAGAGAAACTATTTGTTTCATGTGTCAGAAGGGGGCGCGACGAGGCCCACGGAGGTGATCCAGAGGCCTGATGCTCATTGTACACGTCTCTGCGTCGCAGCCTTTGAACGCAAGCAGAGACTGACAAACGTCAACGTCTAAAAACTGGCCATTAATCAGTCGGTACAGACACGTTAGTATGATAAGAGAGACCCCACGTACGATCTCTCTGATGTGTGCTTGTTCGTGGGACTGAATAATGAGATTCAAGCTGGTCGCCTCCCACCTCCACCCACACATATACTGGTATACGCACACATGTGCACGCATACGACGAACGTGTCCCTCACTTTAGCTCAGCCGCACACCGAAAAAAAGAACTGGGCCGAAGGAGGATGAGGGGAGCAGAGCAGTCGGATGGAGGAGGATGAGAGGATGAGAGGAGGTGAGCGAGAAAGGTCGGATGAGAGCGGGAATCAACAGATGCCGTGAGGAAATAAGCAGGGGAGAACGGTGGATGAGGATGAGGATGTGTCTCAACACAACAAGCCCTGCGGTACAGAACCATACCACATAGACTGGGCATACACTCCACAGTGTCTGTTATATACTACTGTGTCTTATATATGTTATACATCATTTTATGGTTTTAAGGCTTTTTAATAGACTTTACATCAGTAGCACAATTCAAAGGGAAGATTCAGTTAATAGTAATGAGCAATGAAGCACAAAGCATCAGCTGCAGAGGTTGTGGTTATGTGTCGCTAGCAGTGGATCCGCTCTAAGACTGCAATATTACACTGAGGCTTTTTAAAAAAATACCTGTCTGGCCTTGAATGTTACTGCTTCAGTGGATGATAGTTCTCATCTTCGTGGGGGCCTTCTAAAATTTTCACAATCTTACAGCATTAGATGCCTTTCCGTGATGCTTTCTTTGCTTATGCTATTCAGGATCTCCTGAAGATGAATCGTGTGGTACAAGGTAACCACACAAGGTAAGGTAAGAGATTTTAATACAGAGGCAGAAATTCGCTAAGCTAAACCAAAGGATTCCCCAATCACCAAATATTTAATTGTTATTATTTTTCCAATTTCAAATGTTTATTGGAATGAAATTTCAATCACAAATAGCCGGGACACTACAAATGACAGATGCCTATGTTGTGAACAAGGCTTCAGATATATGTGGGAACTCCTAATGCCACACCGAAGATGATATCGCTCAACGTCACAAAAACAAGCACCCACAGACACAGATTAATTCAGTGACACATTATTCAGACTTTGATCCATTTAGATCTTAAACTCTGGTGTCAGACTTTGATGAGTCACATGCTGTGCGTCATACGGTGCAACTTGTGCAAACAGCATAAAATAATGAGTTGGAAACGGAGTTCATTCTATCACAAGTGATTCTGGAATAATGCATCTCCTGAGATTAACAGAGAAAGACTTTTGTGATTTCAGACTTCACAGGAGGGAGAGATGGGTGGATGGGAGTGAGGTGCGAGGAAACGAGGGCGACTTATGCTGAGATGAGGAGAGAAATTGGGGAGTGAGACGGCAGAGGAGACAGACAGATCCTCTACCTCGGCAAAAGTGAGGAGAGGCGGCAGATCGACAGGCAAGACGAGGGAACGAGACAGGTGGGGAGACGTGAGGGGAGGGGCGGCGGGGTGAGGAGAGAAGTGGAAACAAGAGAGCACTAAAGGGAGAGTGGGAGGGACACTCGGTTCTGAAAGATCGAAGAGAAACCGAGCGAGGAGAGGAGGTGAGGGAAGGGAGAGACAAACGGAGTGAGGAATGGAGAGGACGGAGAGAGGGGGGAGGAAGATGAAAGAGAGCTGAGAGGTGAGGAAAGGGGGGGAGCAGGGGACAGAAGTACGCAGCAGTTGTTTATTAGTGAGGATGGGGACTGAGCAGGAGGAGAAACAGTGGAATGGTGAGTTTCATGGACACTGACTAATGAGAGGAGAGAAGGGAAGGAGACAAGGGGAGAAGACACGAGGGGGAGTGATAAAAATGTGAGGAGGGGAGAAAAGGGAAGAGGAGGGGGAGGAAGAGGAGAGCTTGGGGGGGGGGGGGGTGGAGGTGAGTGGAGCGAAACTGCTTCACTGTGTCACCATATGAGAGGGATGGGGGGGAGGGGAAGAGAAGGGAAGAATTTGCACGTACGCACACACACTGTGGAGACGGAAAGCAACATGAGAGAGGCAGGAAGGCAGAGGAGGAGGAGGAGGGGGAGGAGGGGGGGGGAGGAGGAGGAGGGGGAGGAAGGCTAGGAAGGAAAGGAAGGAAGCAGGAGAAGACGGAGGAGGAAGAGTCATCACTGAAGAGGAAGTCAGTGAAGGGAGTGAGAGGGGGAGGAAACGTGAGGAGGTGAAGCAAGGGAGGGAGGAGAGAAGGAGGAAGGGAACGAAACATATAAGGGGGCAGAAATGGGGGGAGAAGGGGGGATTTAGGGCAAATATGGACGATGTGAGGGCATGGGGGAGTAAGAAGAGAGACGGGGAGAAATGAATAGAAAGGGAACGACAGAAAAAATGAGAGAACTGGGAGGATGAGGAGGAGGAGGTGGAAGCAGCAGAGAGGGAAAGTGGAGAGAGAGGAGAAGCTGGTAACAGGCTGTTACATGTCAGCAGCAGGCACTGGCGAGGGGTTACATCAGGCCCTATGTGTCGCCACGCTGTGGTGGGGGATGTTACCAGCATCAGGTGAGCCACAAGTATCACTGAAACAGTCCTTATGCTGCTCACACACACACACACACACACACACACACACACACACACACACACACACGAACACACGTCTTTTTAAGGATTGGGGCTATTTATCTGAGTCATTGTCAGTTCATGCACAAAGTCACGTGCACTCTCTCCCGTACTCCCGCACTCACGATCACGTGTACGCGCACGCACACACTCGCAGTTCAATTGTGCCACTCTCTCCTGCCCTTTTCTCCACCATGCATACATCAGTGCAAGTCTGGACAGCCTGCCTCAGCACAGAGATGCACAGCTGACGAATCCCTCCGCCGACACACTGGCAAGTAGTTCCTAATTTATGGGATTTTGATAGATGGCAGATTAAGAGTCAGTCACTGATGCTCATCGTGTGCTTTTATACCATCTTCTATTTAAACGACATTAATAGTGAATAATAGTAATAATACTAATAACAATAGAGTGAATTAGCAGATACTTCTGATGTCTTTTGAATTTTTTCAGTAAAGCCTTTTATGGGAGATGTGCTGACAAAAGACGCAACGAGTGTGTCAAATAACGTGTTAGCGAAATAAAAAACAAAGTGATGACCATGCTAGACTTCGTAGTTTCGCAGGACTAGTTTGTGTCAATCCGAGGGGCTGGTTGGTTGGGAGAGGCGAACGCATCGGGGCGGATGTCCACCTCACTTTTCTCCGGGTGTTGTCCGCCTCCCCGGCACACACACTCACGGCGGCTTCCATCTCTCCGTGCGCTCTGCTTCATTGTACTGACGGTGCTCATCAATTAGGCAGGAATTAAGCCGTTTGCGGCGTAATAGTGGTCTTTGGGCACTTCGAGGAGGATTATCAACCGTGGACGGGGGCGCACGGAAGTTTGGGGTTCGGAAAAGCGGGCAGAAGCGGAGCACAGGTACAGTGTGACTATTATCCCCACTTCCAACTATTGCCGTTACAAATGTAACGCGAGCGTACTAGCCGCAAGCTAGCAGGCTAGCGTTAGCATCCCAACGGCAAACTAGGTTTGACTTCGGAGTGCGCAGTCGGAGTGCGGGGGGGCAAAAAAAGTGGCCTCAATTTAAATGGTTCGTCCTCCAGGAATTACTCATCCGGTCCGGACTCTGCCGAACCGCAGCCCGACGTGCCGCCAAGTTGCCCCACGAGGGGCCAGAAATCGAGTTTTTTTCCCCCCCGTGCCAGCGGAGACAGCGGCGTCAGTTGTAGTAAGAGCGACGTGAGCGTGGGGAAAACAAAAGAGCTGAAAGTCTGACACTCGGCGCGGTGGACGCCGAGCAGAACCGTGGAGACACGGATTCACCCAGCAAATAACACCCGCGCGGAACACTGGGCATCCGTGGCGTCGTACTTTTTAGTAGTTGGTAGAAGTTTTATCATTAACGACCATATTATGGTATATTTGTAGGCAGCACTTTTAACAGAGGACACGCAGACTTGATGTGATCAAATTCAACGTGCACTGCATCATCACCACATACAGATCGATGGATGTTTAAATAGATACTTTATTCACTATAAACTTACACCTGACGTCCTTGAGCACATTGTTTAATAAAGACTACTGTTAAAAGACGATTTTTGCCTATGTTACTTGTCGGCATGAGTCCACAATGATGCACCACAGAGAAGAGGTGCGTCTTTACATCTATTCTTTCATTTATGGCCACTAAGAGTATGATAAGCTCGTATTGTAAGTGATTTTAGGATAGTGTTTTGCATCTTCGCTGTATCTGATTTCAAAATATTGTTTACGTTTAGTAACGGAAAGTTGCAGAAGTTCAGCTTTCCACGCGCTGGCCAGAAGTGAATCCTGAATACAACTGTCTGGTTAAGCAAAGTGCGCCACTGTACTGCTATAAGCGTTCTATATATGTACACACAGTGCAAATGACGGGTGTAGTCCAGAATCAGTGCTTCTGCTGGCAGAGATCAAGGCTACCGTCGCGGTGTCCGAGGCTACCACAGCCCCGCAGTAACTGCCTGAGAGTGACCCGGGCCGGATCGAACGGCTCCCCTGTCTTTTCGGCGTTTATTTCCTCAACCTTGAAGCAACGAGGCGGGTTTTTGTGGCACATTCACACGCTAGGTAGGCACAGATGTGGGTGAAGTGAGTTTTCAGTCGAGCCAGTAGGCAGCTGTTCTAGTTGTGCGGGTGCAGCGACAGACAAAGACCCCCGGAGAGCTCCACACACTCAGCATTGTCTGCGCGGAGTTTGGCAGACATGATTTAATTTCTCGGGCTGTACCGACCCCCCCCCCACGCTTGTCCAGTCTGAGGTGCGGGGACAGTCTTAAGTTGCTGATGTCGTCTAAAGATAAAGAAAGCAAGCGCGTCTGCTGCTCGTGACATCGATATCGCACGGAGTCGGTCCACATGCAGGAAGTCCTGAGCGCACGGCCGCTCGTCCCCTGTGGGGAACGGCAGCTGCGAGAGGGGAACGAGGCTCGGCCACGTAGTAACACGGTAGAGACTGGCTGACACTTGCACTGAGAGCACCCCCCCCTCCATCAGGATGAGCTCCTGTTTATCGTACCGTGTTGTTTCTGCCACTTCTGGCGTTGAAGGCAGTTGCGTGTTGTGTCTCGCCGGCGGTGCTGATATGATGGATTGTATTCCACTGTGATATTATGACGTCAAGTGGTGCACGTCGCATTCAGCCCACGTAGACTTCGCGTTTTCATATTTCATGTACTGTTTTGCAGTTAGGTTTATAACCATTTGAAGTCTGTAAGTTTAAACTCAATTAATGTTTTTATTGTATGATTGATTTATAATTTATGATTACCTTTCTTCTTTATCCCACTCTAATGGTTTATTAGGAAATTATCTTTGCATACTTGGCTAATGAAATAGATTTAGATGTGGGGGCTTGTCTGAAGCGGAACATGGTGCTTTAGAGGATGTGACTTTGTTGCTCCACATTCATACTGGAGATAGGAAATGGTGACCAGTTAAACATAGTACAACACAATTAGAAATCCTAGCCCTTTTTAAATATGCATAGATCTGCACAGATACAGACTTTGCCATGCTGATCACATATCTGCCATGATTTTATCAGTCTACACCAAATGGAGTTTTGATTAATCTCCCTATAAAACCAATCTACAAAGTGTTAGACTATTTCAGTCAGGTCTAGCTTTCAGCTCCACTTTTAATGGTCCAGCTGCCCCTGGTGCCCTGTCAGTTTGCAGAAAAATGTTAAAATGAGGCAGAGGTTTGAAGAGGTTTGTGTTTTAGATGTCAGAATTCGTAGTATATTCGAATGAGGTCAAATGGTGTCACCTGTTTACGGAAATTGTTCCGTGGATTGAATTATTTGAGCTCTTGTGTATCTTCTGGTTCAGGATGCTGACTGTCCCTCTGTTGTCTTTGCTGGTGGTAACCCCAAAACTGAGCATAGCATGTTCTTTATTAGCTGGAGTAACAGGCTTGAGTTAATCAGTTTGAGTCATGTGATGAACAAAAGACGAGTGTTTGTGGATGTTTTCCTTGGGTCAATGCGTTGTGGCAGAAAATGGAAACCTTAACATGAGCCAGTCATGTCATCTTTTTTATTTTATCCCACTCAGCGGTTTCCAGTCGAAGGTTGTTTTGATTTGAAAGTTATTTACTTGGGTACTGGCGTTAGCTGCTGAATGATCATACGGGTGATACGAGTTCTTATTTATTAAACCATCTCTCTGTAGAAGGTGCCACTAGACTTTATAAGAGTAAGGCAGCCTTTTATGGAGATTCAACTGAAGTTTAATAGAAGCCAAATTACAGAATTTTCAGATACAGATTTTATGGAACATTATCACTTTAGTTAGAAATCTTGTTGAATAGTGGTGTCAAATGTTATATCATGTGTGTGTGTTCTGCAGATATGCCCTCAGTGATGGAGCGCTCGGGGACTGGGGTCCTGTCCAGGAGCAGAGCCAAGACCGTAACCAACGGCAACAGTCAACCACACTCTGAAGAGGAGAGCAGTGATGAGGAGCATGCTCATGGTAGAGACACACACACACGCGCGCACACATACAGAGTAGCACACCTGTGTTAAACTAGGCTCATGTTATTTGGCTTCGCTCTCTGACATGATACTAAGTGTGCTTACATGAGACATATACAGACGTGCCAGCTGTTCTGTTGCATGTACTGACTTGCTGCCGTTTTTAAGCCCTTGCACACTGTTCTTCCCCGTCACCTCCATACTTTTTATCCTTGTCATCACCCACATGCATCTGTGAGCTGTGCTCTCCCTCACCCACTGATGTTGAGCTTTCATTTTAGAGCTATTATCTCACTCATAGACTTGATTTTTGGTCAGAGCAGTTGAACTGGTATGGAGATGGCTTGCTCAGAAGACATGACCCAGACCAACCATTGCAACCACCACTTTGATTATGGCCTCCACCTGCTTTGTTCTTCGGCCTTGTAGTAATGTCTCCATTTTCATTCCTTTTGGCTCGTTTCTGTCCCAGTCAGCATCTCTCATCCTGTCTTCTTTCCTTCTTCTTTCTTGGCTGTTGCCCATTCCACCCATTTCTTACTATCTACGGTTTCTATCAACCCCCTCTCCTCCCTTCCTGTTTCTGTCCCTGAGGAAGTCTTTTCCCCCTCTCTGCTTCCCTGCTTCTCTCATAGTCGCTATTCACCACTTGCTTTCCAGCCTCTCTCTCTTTCCCTCATATCTCTTGCTGATGTCACAACAGCACCAACTAATGTCTTCCATGCGCAGTTGCACTTCTGTGGATCTTGAGCATGTGTGTCTGATTGGCAGCAATTATTAATGGTTAAAAGAATTACAAGCGTGTTTAAAAAAGAAACCAGCAGCCTAGCCATTAACTGATGATGTGGTTAGCAGCCAGTACCTAATGTAGGTGGATCTTACTTAATTATTTTACAGTGGAACCAAAGCATGGGTACACTAAATCATGATTTCACGTGACTCGAAACTTGTAATGAAACTGAAGCCTTTTTTCCCTGCCTTTCTAAAATAATATTATGGAAAATGATGGTCATTATATGTAACTCTCTACAGACAGCATGATCAGAGTGGGAGGAGACTACCAGGCTCAGATCCCAGAGTTCAAACCAGGTAAGCTGAAGAACAAGAAAGCACGAAAGAATGGGACATAACCGAAAGAAAAAGGATGAATACAGAGAAGCAATAAATCAGGGTCGAGCAGGGAACGTAGATGCTGAGGACAGTGAAATAAAGGAAGGAGAGGCATTCAGATAATAAGATAATAAGAAGGCAGTATTATTATAGGAAAAAGTATTACAGAAGACATGATATTCATTTATATGAGATATTCCTCTTCATCAATAGAAAATATATAAACAGTGTTACCACACAATGAAGGCTGTGTGATATTTTGGATTGACAGGTTTATGTAGATGCTCAAGGAATCTCTGGTATTTCAGACCTTAAAGAATCAGTTGAGCTGTATTAAATAATTAGAGTTTGACAAAACGACACACACTTTCTTTGAGGTGGATGTAAAGATAAGATAGACCTTTATTCGTCCCACAATGGAGAAATTTCCATGTTGCAGCAGCAGTACAGAACAAGAGCAGAGTAAAGATTATTTACAATTTAAGTAAAATTAAAAATATATCATATATATATATATACACACACACATGCACAGGTGATGGGTAATTCCACCATGGGTTGATCGGATATTGCACAATGTAAAAGATTGCCCAAACATTTGTTTGATGACCACAGTATAAGGTGACATATGTAGCAACAGTTACAACAGACTTTACAAGCTGCTCCTAGTAAATCACTTACAGCAGCAGGTACAAACAACCTACGGTGTTGCTTCTTCAGACACTTAGGAGGTTTCAGTCTGTCACTGAAGGAGCTGCATAGTGATGACACCCTTTCATATAGAGGGTGGGCATCATTCTCCATTATGGATGACAGCTTAGCGACCATCCTCCTTTCTCCCACCTCCTGCACTGAATCAAGAACGGAGCTGGCCTTCCTGAGCAGCTTCTCCAGTCGCCTCCTGTCTGCTGCTGAGATGCTGCTGCACCAGCAGACCACTCCATAAAAGATGGCTGATGCCACAACAGAGTCATTGAAGGTCTTTGGGAGTGGTCCCTGGACTCCAAAGGACCTGACCTGAAAATCTGACCACATCACATTAAGCCATTACTCAAAACAGTTCACAGACTGGCTTGCTGCCAAACGAGGGAAAAACACATGCAAAATAAGGGCCAGTAGATGCAAATGATGCACAAAAGTGATTGAAACACTGTGTTGATCCGGTGTCTGTTTTTGTTTTCGTTTCCAGACAGTCCGTCCCGCCACACAGAGAAGGACCAGAGAAGCATGTTGGTCTGGTGTCCCAACATCCAGCTGTCAGACACAATGTGTAAGGATCACCCACACACTAGCACCAGCCTGACTCCAGTTGACCTTGAGATGAATGACTGTGTGCTACCTGGAAAATAAAAATTGAAAGTTTTTGGCATCTGTAGTTTTCTCTCACTATGTTTTTCACACTTCCTGTCTTGTCCTTGTTTTTTTTTTTATCTCTAGTGCATCCATATTACTGTCCCTGTTGCCTTTATTCTCGTAGGAATAATAATGTCTTCTTTTATTTTAAATCAATAATGTATTTTAGTAGATGAATACATCCTGATGGCCAAAGAAAAACATGGATACAACATGGAGCAGGTAATTTCATATTCTCATATTCTCTTAAGAGGCCTTTTTTTAGTTATTAAATTAATATTTATATATTTTGCTACTTTTTAATAGTCGTTTAACATCATATTTCCATTGTCTGTGTCTTTTCAGGCTCTGGGCATGTTGTTGTGGCACAAACATGATGTGGAGCGCTCGCTGGCTGACCTCGCTAACTTCACCCCCTTCCCAGATGAGTGGACAGTTGAGGATAAAGTGCTGTTTGAACAGGCCTTCAGCTTTCATGGCAAGAGCTTCCACCGCATCCAGCAGATGGTGAGAAATGGTGGCACACACCTCTTCAGTATTGTCAGTATGGGAGTTACTATAGTTTTCATAATCATTGTCAAGATTTAATGCTTGTGTGCTTTTGTGTAGCTTCCAGACAAGCTAATCTCCAGTCTAGTGAAGTACTATTATAGCTGGAAGAAGACCAGGACCAGGACCTCTGTCATGGACCGACAGGCCAGGAGGTTGATCAACAAGAGAGAGAAAGATGACAGGTAGGAAGTACTGTGCTTATTCACCTGGGAGAAATGGAAATGAAGTAAGACAAGATGGAGTAATAGAAAGAATGAAGGAAGGAAAAAGGCCCTGTATTGTAATTTAATTTTATAAAGATATAAGATACATGAGTTTTCATAGATTATATTGCCATTTACATACTGACAATGTGCTTGAAAAGAGTTAATGACATTAAAAACATACACAGTGAGGTCATCATATCACAGAGCAGTTGTACCTCCCAACATGGAAAGGTGGAATGTGGCGACACAGAAACGGCCACAGGTCTAGTTTGAGCATTTTAGAAATAAAATGAAGTGGACACATAGATTGACTCTGCCAACTCCTTTCTTTTGTACAGTAATGATGACTTGGAGGAAGGAGACCCCGGCAGTGATAGTGACTTTGAGATTGATGCCAAAAAGGAGGTGAGCGCTGGTAACGCTCTGACTGGTATTGTGCTCCTTCTAACAAACTAATGTTCGTGGCCTTTACGTGACTGCTGTGTCCACACAGGCAGTGAAACAGAACCCCAGCAGCACCAGCTCTGACAAGGCCACCCCCAGTCGCGCCGGGCCAGTGAAGAAGGAGAGCATCGGGGCTCAGTACCGCCACCATCCACTCAGAGCTCGCCGCAGGCCCCCCAAAGGCATGCACCTGGACCAGGGGGACATCACCTCCCTGTCTGCCTCCCATGATGCTGGGGTGCTAACTGTACGACAGCTGGATACGCAGCTGGTTTCACTCAAGAGACAGGTATGAACCTAAGCTAATGATGAAAGATGTGATCAGACACCATAAAAATAAATGGAGCTTCTGAATAAACATAGCAGAATATTAGCACCACCCCCAGAGGTTTGTATTGCAGCAGAAAGATAATAAATTGTCACGTTCTAATGATTCTGTGAACAATATACGAGATAATGAATTCAGCGTCTAAGAGGAAGGTTTAGCGTTTTTTTCCTCCCATCTTGGTGTAAATGTAAGTGCTTGACAAGGTGAAGCATCAGACGTTCAGGTCATATGAGGTCAGAAGAGCTGGTGGAAGAACTGGAATATTACTGCCAGCAGATTAAATCTCCATCAGCGTTCAGCTTCAGTAGACAACGCAAGTGGAGCAGAAGCTTGTCTTTGCATGTGCTCTGATGCTTGTTAACGAACCACACTGCCCCTTCTCTTTGTCTCAGGTCCAGTCAATTAAACAGAATAACAGCAGCTTGAAACAGAGCCTAAATGAAGGGATTGATCATTTCAGACCCGCTGAGGTAAACCTTTGAGTATGACTCCTCCCTTCACACCCCTGCCTGAGTCCTGCCTTCTGTTTAGATCTCCCTCTCTCATCATGTTCATCATCTTCAGTTTGCCCCCTCCTATTCCATTTAGTCACTCTGTCCTTCCCTGACTCCATTTAGATAGTATTTCACTCCTTATGGGGCTGAGATTAGTTTTAATCTGCTCTTTGCTCTCATGCTGTTATTTTCATCCTTTTTTTTTCTCTATCCTACCACCCGCTTCCTCCCTCGATTTCAGCCTGCCCCTAAGATGAACTCTCGTTGGACCACGGAGGAGCAGCTCCTGGCCGTACAGGGTGAGTGAAGGTTGCATCATCTCCCCCTCCCCTCCTACAGAGTCACCTCACTTTGCAGGGTCTTCATACATACCTCACCCTCACATTACAGTCATTTAGCCCTCACAGTCTGTAGTGCTAGCAGTACAGTGTAACAGATAAGATGTTTATCTGTTCAGGAATTGAGAATAAAATCTATAGCTCATCATAAATTAAAGAGTTTTTAAGGAAAAACCATACTTGTATTTAGGTGAAACATGATGTGACCAGGAGAAACAGACTGAAGGTCATCTGGGTTTTAGAGCCATTCAGAGCCCAAGACACAGTCGCCTGCAGTTTCACACTTGCTGTGCTTGAACAGATGCATTGATTAAAATCATCTCCATCAGATGTGAGAGGGCTGAGAGAAACTGCAGCTGATTGTGGTTTACAGACACATTAACCTTGTGTGTTTCTTCTATCTCCCTCCAGCAATCCGTCGTTATGGTAAAGACTTCTCAGCAATTGCAGAGGTGATAGGGACAAAGACGCCGGCCCAGGTAGGTGCCACACACGGGTTAAACCTGACCTTATTCTAACCCTTTAGCCATCAGCGCTTCTTTCTTTTGCCCCCTGTCCTCCAGTGTCAGCCTGTGTGTCCTTGTGTGCGGCATGATTTTCAGATTTCTCTAACAGTGTGCTTGTCTGGTCAGGTGAGTTCATTCTTCGTGAGCTATCGGCGCAGGTTTAACCTGGACGAGGTTCTGAGAGAGTGGGCAGCCGAGCAGGTGGCTACCAGCCGAGAGCAGAGAGACCCCAGGAAGAGTGGCGAGGAGATGGCAGCAGCTACGGATGGAGCCGCCGAGGAGGATGAGGTGAACATTATTTAATAAAATACAAAACTCTACATTAATCAATAAGTGGGTTAACAAGTTCAGGTTTTAGTTTGATCTCTGTTCATTTTTCAAGGTGTTTGATGTTCATCTGTTCTAAACCTTATTAGTAAAACGTAACATCAATAAGTGAAATACAGTTAATCTTTGACCCTGAGTCCCATGAAGAAGAACTAAGTAGTAGATTCATTCCATCATCTGATCCGTCAGCTTTACGCTCAGTCACAAAGGACTCGGCATGACTCAGCATGATGAACCTGTTGTTTGTCACTGTTCTGAGTAAAGTCAAATGCATCCTTCATGGAGGAGATTCAACAGAAGGAGCAGGTTGTAACATTCAGTTCTGTCCTGTGTCATCTGCAGGAGTTTATATCGGAATGTTTCCTCTTAGTCAGTGTCACTTTTTTTTTTCCTCCATCTGCCCCACCTCCTCATTCTTTACTCACAACCGCCTCCAGATGTCTAATCGTTTCTATTTGTTCCCCTCTCTCAGGTCAAAATGGAGAACTCTCCTTCAGACGCCACCAGCAGCGCATCTCCCACCTCCACCCACACCCACTCCTCCATCTCACAGCCTCCCCCTCTGCTGCGCCCCGCACCTCCCTCTGCTCCTCCCAGTCTCCTCCGTCAGCCCCCTCCACTGCAGACTCGCCCACTCCAGAACCGAGCGCCACATAACCACCCTCCACCTCCACTCATCCGGCCCGCAGTGACCGCCTCCTCTACCGGGAGCTCGGGCCTCAGGGCTTCTCCTCCCAGCTCCTCCTCCTCTGCTGCAGGGCAGATGCCTCCATCGCTGGTCGGGCTCAAAGTGGAACCAACCAGCTCACACTGATATATATATATATACACACACACACACACACACACACACACACACACACACAATAGGAATAGAAAAACCTAATTAGCATGTAGACACACACACACATAGATTTCTTTCAGTTTGCAAATCTGTCCTTCAGCTCTGGGACCACCACATAATCAATTGGACATGTTCAGGTATGAAGCTGACATCACAGCTCCCTATAATGTGGATCAGGACCCCCCTCCCCCCACTTACACTAAAGCACCTACCTCCAGAGAAGAAGACACTACCTACACATCCGATGTAAACAAGACACTGGATCATCAAACTGTTGAGAGAGAGAGAAAAAAAAACAGAACAAAACCCACCTGCTTGTCTTCATGGCAACGGTTGAACATCTGGATTGCGGAGGAGTGTGGTTAAAGACGTGCACTATATATATATAGGACTCACTGAGCAGGTATCAAATAATCCAACAACCTTCAGGAAAAACAAATACAGAAAAAAAGAGAAGAAAGGACAAAGGAAGAGTTGTCCACATGAGCTGCACCCACTCTGGGGACTAGAAATCATTGATAAGTGATGCCAAGGAATCCACATTCCCTGTTGTGCTTTGCTTTAGAACTCAGATGTTTAAAGAGGAGTAAATACTGGGCCTCAGAGTTCTTGATAATGGCTATTCTTCATTAAATCTATTTGAATAAATTTGAACAAATGTAGAATAAAGGGAGGTTATGGGCTCTTCCTCTTCTCTCAGAGCCATGTATTAGTAGTATTAAGTGGAGTTTTGAAATAGTTGTTTATAGGTTAGTCCTAGATAGGAAATCAGTGCGTAGTTGAGCTAGTGAATGCGTTTATTATTCTGGTTCTTGACTGAGCACTAAAGAGAAAAGGAGCCATGTACCATGTGAGTGGATGACTACACAAATATGACTGGCTCTGTTACATTTCAGGAGTCTGCAGGTAAAACCGTTTGCTCTGAAGAACAGATGATCATTAGTTTTTGATGTGACGGGGTTCTAAACTCATGTGGCACCATTTTGTTTTCGACAACCTGCAGATTCATATAAAAAAAAGATTTATTCTGCCAAAGTCTGTTCTTGCTTTAAAAGTACATTGACAAACATTAGCAACAGAAGAGTCTTCTCCACTTCCTACAGTGTTTGCTTTTGTTGTGTCCTTAAAGGGGAAGAAGTGTGTTTTTGTTTCGTTTACTGAGTTTAAAAGAGATGATGCTACTGTCAGGAGCAGACCAAGCCAACCTGCATCTGTCAAACAGTAAAAATATTTTAAACAGTTTATGAAAACTTCACTAATGAACGTTTTAATTTATCGTTTTGTAGCTCCACTATTTCTTAGTTTGTAGCTTCCTGGAGCCTCCACTGGTTGCCAGGCAACATGTTTTAACTAATGAAAAGTCTCCAACAACAGACGGCTGTTTTCGAGCTTTAAGTGTATGGATTAAAGATTAGAGAAGTTAAATATGTGTTAATCAGGGCGGTTTAAAAGGGCTGGACTGGGCAGTTTCCTGTGTGGCATTAGCAGGATGGAGCTGGTGTACACGAGTACCGTCTCTGCAAGACGCAAATGATGGCAGAAATATTCACTCAATGTTTCCATGGGTCTGCTCAGCCAACACCGGTTTGTTCTGCTGCGTGAGAAGGATTAGAAATTAGTGGCGACGACTCGCGAATACCTGCTGAGCCCACCTGAGACGGCGACGTAGCGGTGGTTCATTACTGTACAGCACAGAGGGAGACAATAGGCCAAAGGGCATCAGTTTCTGCTGAAAGTCAGTCAGCTGATTAATTTAGTCGATGTACTGTTAAAAATGCTGCATTTAGTTTCTACATGCGCCTATAGAAGGGTGAACATGGTGCTTCCTGTGGTTGCATCACCTGGATTCCTTCTTTCTTCTGGGACATTATGTGCTGGTCCCCTACTGAACCTCGCCTCACATTCCAGTTGCCTGTTAATCACAAGTTTTTTCGAGCTGATACGGGATCACAAGTCACACAAACCTTTCTGTGAACTGTTTCATTCTCACATCATTGACTTCTGTTAGCGGAGGCCTTCAGTCCACTTAACGCAGCACTGTGAGACCCATCACAAACTACATTTGGCTTTAAAGTGGCTTGTTTTCTTTTGTTCATTTGTCCAAAAACTGCTTGTGTGTATTAAGTGAGAAATTGTTTACAATGTGGAAACAGATTTTTGTTTTAATTAAATAAGTCATTTGTTTTCAAGTTGAAGCTGTCTGATTCTTATTTTCCACATTGACAGTTTGAGATAAGCTTTTGGAGAATAAGACCTGTCAATATACAAAAAAAAGAGCAAATGGTGGTTCAGTAGAAGTGAACATGACCTCTGGGCCGAATCCACACTGTTTGCCCTTTTACATAATGGATTACCAGTCAACACTATCATATCATTGTTTTTATTACTATCATTGTAATTTTTCATCATTTTGTCTTTGCACAAAAAAAACATACATTTTCCAGGAGTTGATCACCCCTCCCAACCCTAAAACCCACCACTACAGTTACAGTTTGCTCAAAACACTTAAAATCAAATGTAAATTACAGCAATGTAAAACAGAATAATGTCAAATAAAATCAACCCTGAAAGAGATAATATAACAGCAACAGCCAGAATAATTAGAATTCAATACCCAGCACCTTAATACAATGATCAACTTTTAAAAGGAAAATCTGACGTATTAAAAACTAAAGAAAAAATAAAAACGACAGTGTGTCATTGTGATAGTTAGAAAGAAAAGTGTTAAGTTAGTACAACCAGCTGATGGGACCCAGCCTCGTCCCCCTTCTCCAACCCCACGTGTCTGTGAGTATTTCTTCAGCTTCAACAAGCATCAAGCGCAGAAAGAGCAGCGGAAGAGACCTTTTCTTGTGGTTATGAACATAAGCCCATGTTCTCGGACGAAGAAGTCTCTCCTGCTGCCTCGTTCTGCTTCAAGCTATTCTGGACCAATAAGGCCTTTAAAAAATATCAAAATAAAAATGGCCAAAAGTGAGCAGTAGTTGTCACCACCATCAACATCCTTAAATACATCAAGAAGTCCTGCACTTCAGGGGAGGGAGGCGGGGTCTCTGATTAACCCAATACATTAGGAGCTCGGTGTGTCTTAAAGGTGCACTACACCAAAAAGGCAGCAATGATATGATTCAACATGACCCTTGACACCACGTCCCAAAAAATCCAAACCTGTACAAACCCAACACTGGCGACGACACAAAAATATATTATCAAATCAAATGTCGAGGAAGAAAATAATTCACTGTTCATCGTCGATTCTTTTTTCCAGTGATCGTTTACAATACACTCGTGCGCGCGCACACACGGTTTGTTACATACTCCTACGACACCTTAGTTGTGTGTTTGCTCTTTGGGAACAGGTGTAGCAGAGAGGGTGATGGGCAGGACGTGTCGGCTCATAGCAGACGTTCTGGATTCCAGGGCGTGATGTTGACTGACGTGATGAACATTAAAAAAAGCCCCGCGTCAAAATCGTGTGCTGATGTGAGCAACAAAAACAAACCCCCGAATTAGGTTTGTCGAAAAAAAGAAAGAAAGAAAGAAAGAAAGTAAAGGCAACATTAAATCCATCAACAAGCTCACCTGTAAACTGTCCTTCCCTCCCCAGGTTCCAACCTGCCCCGCCTTTCCAGTGCACAGCTCTTTTTAAAAGCAATAAAATAACCAACTTAAAAAATAAAATCAGAAATACGGACAATTAGACAGTTACCGAGTCTCAAAGGGCCTCCTTGACTCAATGGTGGGAGTTAAAACGCAGAGGGAAAAGGAGTGAAATGGTGAAAAGATGGTTGTGTTTGTGCCGAGTTCAGTTTCAAATAACACAGGGGTGGGGAGTGTGTGTGTGTGTGCGTGCATGTGTGTGTAGTCAAAGGATGAAAAGATGAAACAGACGGGTTTTTAAAGTTCTTCTCAGGACGAGAGGATGGTTGGGTGTTAGGCGGAAGGTGAAGGGGGTCCTTGAACCAACAACAGGAAGTTTGTCCATCTAAAATCCATCTGTAGGGGTGTGTGTGTGTGTGTGTGTGTGTGTGTGTGTGTGTGTGGTGTGTGTGTGTGTGTGTGTGTGTGTGTGTGTGTGTGTGTGGAGGGGGTGGTGGGCTTCAGCAGCCAAAGTCCTGGCTCAGTTAGAGTCCATTCACTTTTGGAGGACATTGAGAACAAAGTCAATCTCTGTTTTGTGCTTTCCAGCAAAATCAGGCTCCAAACATTCGGTCAGACCTAAGACCGAGCGCAACAGTTGTTTTCAGCGTCCCTCTGCTCCCGTTGTCCATCCAGCCCCCACGTCCACCTGGTTCCCCTCCTACCAAAATACCGAACTCAAACAAACCCCCCCCAAAAAAAAAAAAAAAAAAATAACAAAAAAAAAAAAACGACCTGGCAGCAGAACCATGAATAAATAGCAGGAAGAAGTGACAGTGGTCAGAGTGATCGACGTGTGAGTTCAAAGAAACGGAGCAGATCGGACCATGCAGAAGACTGGAACGTCTAAGTAGAACGTGAGAAAAGAAACCCCACAGGGAGACTGCGTGTACTTCACAACTCGGAGGAAAATCAGCTCAGAGTTTTAATCGCAGGGCCTCGGGAAACAAAGGAACAGAACCATTTCTATTCTCACAGAACTGACAGCCCCACCGCAGACATGAGTCCAGATAACAATCGTGGTATTTTTAAAGTCACCCCAACTGGAGCTTACCTCGTGACCTCCACACCCCCCCCCCACCTACAGTATCATCCCTCCCTCCCTCCGCCCTCCGCCCAATAGACCCGTCCTCCCTGCTGCTGGCGCGGGCTCACAGTTTGAGCTCGTTGGCGATCTTTGAGGCAATGTTCTTGAAGGCGATGGACGTGCCCGAGATCCTCTTGAAGCGCACGCCGTTGAGGGAGAGCCGCGGCAGCTTGCACACCTCCATCTCCCACTGCACGAAGTCGTCGCGCGCCGGATCCCCCGACACGCACAGCAGCATGTAGCGCTCGCGCAGCTCGTACTCGCAGCTGTTGGAGTCGAGCACCTTGCGGATCTCGCGCATCATCTCCGAGGGCTCCATGGAGGACGTGGTCTTCATGGACCAGGTGAAGCGGAGCGAGCGCGGCTTCTGGCTGGAGTTGGCAGGCGGAGTGCCGGTGCCGCCTGGAGGAGGAGAGGGAATAATGATTAGAGAAGGGATGGTCAAACAGTAGCCCTAGCTGCAGCTAATATGTTATCATACCAGTAGTGAAGCTCCACTGACTTTAATGCAAAACACCCCAAACAATGCTTTACCTTTTATCTGCTAGTGTTGGACAAACAGTAAAATCAAAATTCCTGTTTTGCCTGGTAGCTTTTGAGTCTGGTCAGATTGTTTACATTTGATCTTAATAGAAACACTGGCACTGGTCAAGAACCAGTAAAGACGCTCAACCTACCGGTGTTACCAGATCCTGGGGAGGAGTTGTTCTCGTCGTTGTTGGAAGAGGAGGAGAGAACGCCACCGGACGTCTTGTCCGACTTGTCCACTGTGCTGCTCAGCATTGACCTGCCGTGGAGGAATGGGAGGGTGGAGGGGGAGGACAGATGTAGAAGGGGGGTGGAAAAACAGACAAAGCAGAGGAGGAAGGGAGGGAGAGTGTTGAGGAAGGAAAACAGGAAGATGGAGGAGAGAAGAGACAGGAAGAAATGAGCGAAGAAAGAAAAAGTCAACATTAAGTAAATTGTTTAAATAAAAAAAGGAAAAACCAAACAAGGGGGGAGTAAAGAGAGGAAGAAGGAGATGATGAGGTTGTGGAAATAAATGAAGACAAAAAGCAAATTTTTAAGTACCCATGCGCATTTGTGTGTAAACGTGTCTCAGATCAGTGTGTGATTTTGCATGTGACACTGATTTGCTGGTACTGGCACACAAATACACATCTGGGTACTTTGATCCAATTTCCCCTCACACACTCACAACCATGCCGCTCAACCTCCACCCCATCACTCTGCTAATCTCCCATTTCCTGATTGGTCAAGTCAGTACCACCGTCACCACCAATTACACCAGCCCGGCCCCGCCCACTCCCCCAGACATTCACAGCACGCTCAGAGATCATCTACTGATTGGCTCCAGGCTACTTGATTGACAGGCAGGTTTTGGTAGGCTCTTAGGCATTTGTAGGGTTTTCTCGGGCTGTTCTGTATCTCACCTGCTGCCCTCATCCCGACCCTCTCCCGGACTCCTCGAAAAAAATCAACACAAGTTTAGTCGTTTATCTTTGCTGCTTTATAACCAGGGGCAACATTTGGATTTCTACAGACAGTGAATCAGGTGGCTGGACACAGTCACGCTGCTCGCCATGCCTGCCTCAATATTCCAATCCATCCACTTTGAACCAAGGGTAAATGTTCTAAACTAGATGCTCATCGAGAGAGACTGCATGGCACCCGTGGCTGCTGCTGCCTGAGTCCAGATAATTACGAATCCCCACTAACCTGATGTGATAGTGCAGTCATACAACATAAGGACGGACAAAGACACCAAACACCCAACTGATATAGGGCTTGAAATACAACTGATAACCTTGAAAAACACACAGATGTGTGTTAACATGTAGAAATGTAATTAAAAAAAACGTAATTGTCGCCTAGTGTTAGTGGCACTGTTGTAATATGTACTGCTTAATACAATTTGAAGGAATAACTCGAAAGGCTAAACTGGTGTTGAACCAGTCAGCGTGGGACTAACACACATAACTAGGCTAAGTCTGAACTTCAATAGCACAGGTGCAGCTGAGGAAAGCAGGCGGAAAACAACGAGCGGAGCTGACATGGACGTGATCTGGAGCAGGATGGAATGGATTGGAACAGCTCGGAGGGCATGGGGAGGGCAAGTCCTGTGACCAGAGGTTAGGAGCATTATGATCCCACCACTGCAGTAAAACCTGTGTTAGTAACACTGGACCTGCACACGGGCTGACTGAGAACAACACTCTTAATGCTGTAACGCACACTCTCTCACACACCAGCGGACATGACAGAAACTAACAGGTCGGGAGAAAAGAGGACGACGACAAAAACACATGCAGACGATGAAAGTAACACACAGAGCAACTTCAACTGGTCCTAAAGATACAGGAAACTGTATCAGTCCTGCCCTAATAAAGAAATAACCACACATGACATGTAAAACACCTGCAACAGAAACATGGTTAAAATATATAACATGAGAGATGGCGAGTTGTGGGGAAAAAGTCATAGGAATTCCCTAAATAATAAAAAAACAACAGTTTTTCAGTTGCAAAATGTGATGGGATGCAAAATGGTTGAGACTGGTAAGATGACTATTTGATAACAAATACATCTTGCGCAGTCTTACATATGAGCTAGTGTAAATTGATTTACCACACACATACTCTTTAAACAGATAAACCTTGCCTCTTATTTCACAATTATTTGCTTATAAGCATCATTTATCAACATTGACTGAACATTGAGTACTTCTGCTTCAAGCCACCAGGTGGCGCAATGTTCCAGATTAAAAGGAAATT
The DNA here is from genome assembly GCF_900634795.4 of Betta splendens. NCBI lineage: Eukaryota > Metazoa > Chordata > Actinopteri > Anabantiformes > Osphronemidae > Betta > Betta splendens. The sequence continues at coordinate 14,682,243 of NC_040882.2, read as the reverse complement.
GCTCTACCTGCTGGTAAAAAGCAGCCAACACACTCAAGCAGCGTGTGCGAGTGACAAATGTGACAGTGAAATGCATGTTCAGCATGTACATATATGACCGTGTGCGTGCAAATACACATGTTTGTGCACAAATTGTCTGTGTGTGTTTCCACAGCATAGAGGTCTCTTCCAGCCAGAGTAGGTCAAAGCCATCCAGTTCTGGTGATGCTGCTGTTAAGAGCCAGTGGCAGAGAATGGGAAGAGAGCAGTGAAGGAAAAGAGAGCGCAGCCTCCGGAAAAGAAGTGCAGCATGAGAGACACTGCAGCCCGTCCCTCCTCCTGGATCCTCTCCTCTCCTCCTCGGCCCAGCTACAGACTACACGCTTCCTCTTAAAGGCTACGAGGTCAGAAACTCGCACCAAATACTATAAACGCGGTTTAGTCGTCACTGAGAAACTGTACTTATAGTTACCGAACTGATGAAAGCAGGTAGTTAAGATGTGTGATGGTTTTAGGAGGTGTTAGCATGAATGATGGTTAGCGATGTTATACAACTACACTGGTCATAAATTAAAAAACACAGGTCTCCTATGCCCGTGCTATTTTTAGCTTTATCGTCATAAAAATGACAAAAACCGTCTGGTCCCAGTACAATATGTAGAGGAGGAAGTAGACGGTGACGCCGCAAAAGACAATATCACCTGCACCTAAAGCTAAAGAAAGCATAAGGAAGCCGTTTGATCTATCACACCATTAAAACGCAGGCTAAATCTGGGACACTACAGGGAGATACCCACTGTCTCACGCACACGCTACCTGGTCAATAACTGGAAAGGTGGGGGTGAGGATGAGGGGGGTGGAAGGATGAGGGGGGTGGGAGGGACAATGGAGGGCCGAAGAGGATTTAGGCGTTATTATGCAGCATGATGGTGGAGTGAGCGAGTCAGTTAAGTGAGTGGGTGGCTGGGTGAGTTAGTGAAAAATGGAAAAATAAATAAATAATGGTAAAAATGGGCCAAAACACGGCACTCAAAACCAGAAGGCTCAAAAAAGGGGCCAACCACAGAAAAAGAGAGGAGAAAAGATAAGGCTCAAGGCACAAAAGGAAGGTCTCAACGAAAAGCTGCATGAAAACACCAAAAGGGGAGGAAATATATATGTAAAATATATATGAAGGAGAGAGTATACGTATATATATCAAGGGATTATATATTTAACGTTGGGGATGTTGCCTACCTTCTTGGAAACCTGAACGAGAGATTTCTACAAAAACAAAAGAGGGATAAAGAAAGAAAGAGAAAAAAAACGCATATATAAAACATATATATTTATGACTTTGCTGTAAAAGACAAGCTGTTGTCTGAGCAGCAAGCGCGCTCTCACAGTCCAACATGAACAAGACACGCTGAGGACTCAAGCAGCAAGCACACACCAACATTAAAAATGGACCGAAGAAATGAAGCCTGTGCTCCCGCCGTCGGCTTTCAGCGTGAGTGTGATTAAACGTGGGGATCACTCGATTCGACGTGTGAACAAACATTATTAAAAGCGCCCGCCGTGTGCTCCCCACACACACAGCGGTCCTGCGTGGACCTGAAAAAGGAGCGTTGGTGAAGTGAACAGCACAACGGAACGTAAAGAAACGAGCACAAATCTGTAGGTTTCAAATGAGATCATACAGGTTAAGCAGCAACTTAATCTTGAACCACACACACACCTCCCCAGACCCAGAAGGAAAGTGCAGTGCGGAGGTTATATGATATGCTAATAAAACACACCGCTTGAGTGTGTGTGTCTTCGGTCCAACTGTACAAATGCAACACAATCTCTCTGTCCACAGCTCCTACTTCCTACCAACACGCCAAGTTGTGTGTGTTTGTGTGTCTCAAGGTGTCCCCACTAGAGGTATTTATAGTTGAGGGAAAACTGATATCTCCGGTGTAACCATGGATACGGTCGCCACGGAGCTACAGTATCTCTGAGTGGGAGGCCTGGAGAGTCTCTGTGCCTGTACCTCCGCCTCTCTCTGGCTTTCGCTCTCCCTCTCTCACACACACAAACTCTACACCAACACCCACCACGCATGCAGGCCAGACATATGATCGTTCTCAATGTCGGTGTTTAAAGGGAACAAAATCTATAACCGCACACTGAACCTCCAGGGTGAGAAACAGAGCGTCGTACACGCTCTCTGCTTCACATTCTTTTTTTGAGTTACTTGGACCTCCTCACTCTTTCCTGTCACATTTAAACTCCTTCTGTCACATCCGCTCTTCGACTGTGGCACTGACCTCCGATAATAATGTGTCAGACGGCCCCGCTGACAGACACGCTATTTGGCTCAAATCTACATTATTATAAATCTGATTTTATATTATCTTTCTATGTCACAGAGTTTCAGAGTTTGTCCAACCAAAACTCAATACAATTCATTTAATAGTAGTGCATAAGCTGCTTTTGTTGCAATTAAAAGCTTTGTTTCTAATTCTTTACTTTCTATAGCTCAGTGGGATGAACATTGAAAAACTGACTTCACTTACAGAAACTGAATAAGAATGATTTTAGCTTTTTTTACAATCTGGTATCAGGGACAATAGTTTAACTGCTGCAACCTGCAAGAAAAGAGCAAAATATATACTAGGCCAGATGTGGGGAGGAGAAAAAAGAAAGAATGACTCCTCAGCCACCACAGCTCCAAACCAAATTATAGAGAACACAGCTGTTCCCTTCCTCTCCCTTTCAGCAGTTACAGATCAGCATGGGTTTAGTAATGGGGACGAGTTAAGACCGGCGCCTTTAAAGAAACACTGAAACCCAGACATGGGACGAACACACATTAAACCTTTCCTAAGAAGAAAAAAGCAGATGACTTGTTGTGTAAAGGTTTGTAAATTTTTGTTTTGAACTGAAACCTCAGTAATGAAAACACTTCAGTTACAAAGTAGGTGGATAGTAACCTGGTGCCATCATGACTCCATGCTGCTTTTACTGAAACAAGCTTCATGCGTTTGCTCCATCCTCTCTACATCTACCCATCTTTCTGTGCCCCATGCAGTTGCATTACTCACCTGCGTACAAACTTGGATGTGAACTTGCTAAAAATCCCTGTGGCGCCGTGTGTCCTGCGGGCCTGGCTGTTGCCGTGCGACAGCGACGGGGACGCGGGCCCGCCCGGGTAGGCAGAGCCCTGCTGGTCCCGGGCCACCCGCTGCTGGCCTGCGTGGAACGTGCTGCGGATCCCCACCCCTCTGGAGAAGTTGGTACGGTCGGACACGGCAGCACTGCTGATGTTGTGGGCAGATGGGGAGGCACCGGGCGCCCGCTGAGGTGGGGCGCTATGGGGTGGAGGAGTAGAACAGAGCGGGGAAATGAAGGAAGGGAGGCATAATAAAGAAGAGGTGATAGATCAGGAATGAGGTGGACGTGGATTATGAAGAAAGACGTGAGAGGCAGGAGAGAGGAGGTGCCAATGAAGACATCAGGAAAACAAATGATGGGAGAAATGAGGAGTCGAAAATGAAGAGAACAAGATAAATGAGGAATGAAAAGAGGAAACAAGGTGTAGAAGATGGAGAGAAGAGGAACACAATTAGACACTGGTAGAAAAACAGTGTTACTTACCTCACTACAGTAAAACAAGTATCTAGATCTGTACAACATCTGCCCACCTTGATGTTTCATGAAACACACACACTCATAACAACAGTTAACTCTGGCCTGGCCAGAGAACCAGGAGTCGCACACCTCCAGCCCCTCACCACACAAAGGCAAACACACACGGACGCGTGCTGTGCATTGAGCTAAAGGTTGCATATGCTTTGTTAGCATGTGTGCATACATCTTCAATGCAAGCGTGCGGAAGATGATGGCAAACACGGCAGACATGGCCAATGCACAAACACTATGCGCACACTGAAAGACAAGGCAGGCACGTCAACAGAATAACGTAAACCACGCACAGAGGCTTTTGTCCTGCCTGAGGTCTGCAGCATGACAGATTATAGCACGGCCTTTGAAGGCATACTATATTTCAGCGAGACATACTGGAAAGGCTGGGTCAGGCACATTAGTGTGGACCGCTGTGTTGATGAAGACGAGAGGATATGAATCCATCATATAAAAAGGACATCAATTGTCACAAATGGGAGATAAACTGTAATTATCTAAGGGAAGTGTGCGATAAGCCTGATGTGTACTCAAAGTGTAGCTGGGCCATTTCCCATAACAGTAGACTGGACATAAACTACAAATATTAAATTAAGCTGTACATGTTCGGGTAAAGAAGCAGAACAGGTGGCTGAAGGTACTGAAAATGCATGAGAATGGCATTTGGAAGGTTTTTCGAGGTATTTTAGGGACAGCTGGAAAGGACAGCAATGACAGGGCCCATGCTATGTCCTGACAAGCTGTCTAGGCCTCACTCGGTCTATTGTTGGAGTGGTACCTTCTCGTTGGCGTTCCCAACCAGGTTCTGAACGGCCCAAGCTCTCTGTTGAACGACGCATGCAACAGAGCGAGACTTAAACATAGAGCAGACAAAACTACATACGGGCATCGGGCCACCTTGACATCTGCTATTCTGCAATTTATGCCCACATTTAGTTTTTTTCCCCCCATCAGACAACTGACAACAGAGAAGGAGGTCTGTCTGAGGTGGCACAATTCATCATCAGATGACATCACTGATGACAAACTGAGGAACATACAGCACCTCCAAAGGCTGAACGCCGTGCATTGTGACACAAGGCTGAGAATGAAAAGGACAAAGGAAAAAAAAAAACGACAAGGAAAAAGTCAAAATATCAAAATGGCCCTTAAAACAGACACCGTCAAGCTGCGAGTCAAGACAACAAAGCCAAACGCACATGAAGCACAAAGACACACAAAGACACACAGCTCACATGCGAGAGCCTGTTCAATCGGTTAATTTCATCATTTGTTCATTTTACAATTTAGTTAAGACTTAAATGGAGAGTTTTCCCAGGCAGAGTCATAACAGATATGGTTTTAAATAACAGACCAAACAGCAAAATAGACGCTGTGGAAAACTGGAACAATAATTTCTACTAAAGGAACAGAAATTCATTTAACCACCCGAAGGTAAACCTTTTATTTAATTTATTTACACATATACACTTCACAGGAACAGGCTCAAACACTATTATATGTGCATTTTGCCTGGTTCCACTCTAGCTACTAAAGCACTGTGCATTAATAATTAACCACTAATGAGAGTGTGCCAGCACTGGTGCGCTACGGTGCTCAGACTGGCATCATAAGGCTGATGCTTCAGAATAGAGAGTAAGCATTTGCCCATTGACATGAAAAACCAAGACCTTTAATAAATGCTGACACACAGTAATGTAAAATACTAAAACATACTTTTTTACATTTATTATTATTATTATTATTTTATTATTTATTTATGTGATTTGTGCCTGATAATTAAATCGACTTTGTAGAAAGTTCAGAAGAGGGAAACATTTACAAAAACATTTAAACCAATGTAACAATGATGCCAACATCTGAAAACCTGACAGGCTCTCACTAGTTCTCAACTTCTGCCTATTCAGTCTTTGTCCACTGGGTGAATGTGCTTGGAGAGAAACTTTGATGAGGCTGCATCCTTTTCTTATTGCCTCATTAAAAAGAAAAACATTTATCTAGTCCTGAAAATGTCTGTTTAAATTTTTTTCTTTTTACTACTTTTTATTTTTGTTAGAGTATTTGCGAGTTATGCTGTTTTGTAATCTAATTTGTAATGATAATATCAGTTTACAGCACCACACAAATGACTCAAAATAGTCAAACTTGACTTTTTGGTCATAGAAATGCTGTTGTCATTTGCTTTTGAAGAGGGAAATATTGTCAATTTAGCACTAAAGAAGTAATAATACTGTAAATAAAAACAGATTGTTTTATTTTATGTCAAACATTGGAATATTTCAGAGAAAAAAAATATTATCCCTTCTTCATCTCCCTTTTTCCTCTTCTGTGAGAAGGATGATGATCTGTGCTCAGTAAAGTGTGTGTGTGTGTGTGTGTGTGTGTGTGTGTGTGTGTGTGTGTGTGTGTGTGTGTGTGTGTGTGTGTGTGTGTGTGTGTGTGTGTGTGTGTGAGCGTGTGAGAGACTTGCCTGGGCCGTGGTGCGTGCAGGTCAGAGGGACATGGATGATTGGAGGAGGACAGGGACTTGTGGTGGCGGGGACGCGAGGAGGAGGAGGAGAGGACGGCAGCAGCCGAGGCAGTAGAGGCCCGGGAGCCCGGAGTGTTTAGGCTGGGAGGCAGGAGGGGAGGAAGAGTGGGAGTGTCCCGCCCGACACACACAGACACACAGAGACACACACACGTACGTACAAACACACCCATAAATGTGAACGACACCCAGTCACCCATACAAACAAACACCACACATTCACAGCCAGGCAAACACACCGGGCGGGTTTTTTCGGTGTGGGTGGGCGGAGAGGTGAGGTGAAGCATGGTTAGAAGTAGCACTTATCAAACATGGTAAAGGATGAGGGTGGGGGTCGGGGGGGGTGAGGGAGAGAGGGAGACAGAGAGAGAGAGAGGGAGAACAGAAAAAGGAGCGGAACAACACAGGAAGCAGACACAAAGGAAAGAACACCAAACGCAACAGGACTCGAACAAAGGAGAGAAGTTGGTCTTTCTTGCCGCTACCGTTGCTTCATCGTGGTTTAAAAAACAAACCGCAATCAAAGCACGACTGCATTCATGTACAAACATCTACCTGACACAAAAGGCAGACACATATTTCTCTACTGGCTGAGTCAGACTGAATACATGTTAAAATAACGCCAGGAATGTGCAAAGCAGATAAATGTGACAGAACACCTCAGTCCTTCACTGCTGGGCCACAGCCGGTGTAGCAAGTCTACATAGAAGGAAACATGAACTCCAACCTCATTTCATACAAATACCTAATAAATATCTCTTTGTTCTGTTGTGTATTTTCACACAAGCTCTTTGCCAGATAAAACTGGACAGGTAAGGTGCTGCATTTATTTCCTTATACACACAGGAACACGTCTGCTAAGACAAAGCTGTCAGTCCTGTTATGAGGTGATCACTGACCTATGAGCTGCCAGTTTTATGGCCGTGATTCACAACTTTTTTTGCACTGTACAGAATGTAGACCGGAACAGGAAGACATCTGATTGACTGGCTTAAAGCAACACTGCCTATTGAACTCTGCTCATCAGCAAGGGTGCTACGGGCTATAAAGCTTTGCACATTACAGGCAGCTCTAAAGTAACAATATAAAAACTGAAAGAAAAGCTGGAGAAATAAGGCATGAGAAGGGAAAGAGAGAGAGACTTAAAAAGGTCAACAAAACAGTTGCTAATTACACACAGTCCAGAGAAATGCAGATTTTCTAAAAGGGATTAGCTCAGCTTGTGATGGAAAAAAAATAATAGCATGGACTGGAAAACCCAGTGTGTTACTGACTTTGAGAATGTTGTATGTTTAGGCTTGTGAGGCCAGATGACTGCCTGTTTGTGTATAAGACTATTAGGAGGCAGGAATAGGGATCATATAGCGCGACTAAAAAGTTAATTTTCCATCAGAAGTCTTTCTAATCTCCTTAGACACAGAGAAAAAAAGGAAAAATTATATAAAGAGGTAGAGCCAAGGAAATATGAGCAAATTACAGTAGGATCCAGAGGGACCAAAGCTCAAATGCAGATAGAAGAAGAACAAATGACGGAAGTTAGGAAAGCGAAGAAACAAAGGAGTAAGTAGGGGTGGGGGTGAGGATGGGGGTGAGGGTAGGGGTATAACAAGTATAAAAGCCCAAACTTCAAAGCAACAATGATGATCAAATAAAGTCACTTTAAAGTGAGAGCAGATGACAACCACTGAGTTAGCAGAACCTGGCATGGTTAACACACCCACAGTATTAAAGGAGCAATGCAGTTTCAGATGACCCCACTGTCCCCACGCAGCACGTATTGGGATGGCGGACGCGGCAAACGCGGACAAAGCTCTACTTATTAAGCATTAGGTGAGGTGCTGCTGTGGTGAGAACGGGGTCATGTGAAAGCGGTGAATGATAAAGTAGCAATGAACAATGAACACTGCAACATAGTGGGGATTATGGTCTGGCTTAATGTTTAATGCTCATGAAAGGCGCCCAAAGCATTAAGACTAGTTGCGTGAGTGATGTGCACGGAGAGGTTTATGTGGAGGCAGGTGTGATGTGTCTAATGTCAGATGTTGACATTTGGAAAAAAAAATTTCAACCTTAAAGGATTTTTTTGTGTGTTGGAAGAAAAAAGGAGAGGACGATTTACATTTAAGAGGCTTCAAAATTTGAAGATAAGAAAAGATGCAATACAAGGGAATGGGGGAGAACATGGACGGGAGCGTCATTTTAGGAAAATTATTTCCAGATTTTATTTTTATTAATAAAGATTGTGGTGTTATGCTGTTTTGCACCTGATTACGCAAAATTAAATATTTAATTAACTGCATTAATTGCGAGAGTTAATATTATTAGGACAATAGTAATAAGATAATGGAAGGAAGTCAACTTTATTTATGAACTTTTATAATTTATCAACAGAAAAGAACAGACGTAAAAAGTAGGAGCGAAAGTTGTGCGACGCTGTGTGTGCGCATACGCGTCCGTGAAGCCTGCTCTGGATGGCAGGTCTCCATCAGACCATCTCTGGTAATCTGTACTCTACTGAAGGTTTGGCCTTAATTCTCCAGAGAGCTTGGTTTCTTTGTCCAGGAGAACTCACCCCGCCGTGGGGGAAGGCTGCGAGCCTCCCAGAGCCAGCTGGCAGAGCGCTGGAGAGCACCAGCCAAGGCCTGGGATTCAGTCACTGAGACAGCTGTGAGCCCGCTTCATTCACAAACCACGGCGAGTGTTTTCGTATCGAGTGGATGTTCACAGCAGTGACTCGAGCGTGAGACTAACTGTGGGTGTAGCTGTCCTGCTAGCTTGAACATCTTTAACATAGTGTGTCTGTACCTGTCCTTGCCGTTCTGGATGCCCTGGCCCAGCGTGGCTCTCTCAGTCAGTGGAGAGTTCCGACTGCGGCTGGTACCAGTGGACAGTATGCTATTCTGTAGGGGGAAGAGAAGAGAAGGGAAACACTTTGAGTATGTCAAAGACAAGATGGTGACAAATCACTGGCTCTGATCACTGGTTGAAGGCTCTGAAACAGCCTTCAACAATCTTTCTGATCAGTAAGAACCAAATTATTACATCTACTCAAAACAGTATTTTCCCTACCCGAGCACTGCAACTGATTAGCATGTGATTTGTCAGCATGATCTACACACCTACCATTACAAACTTATCATTTTTACCACAGTTGTCTTTAACTGACAGTCTAAATTATGAGTCCAAGGTGTTGGGACAGACGTAACAGAAGCAGTGAAGGAACTTGAATGAATCACAGGTTGTTTACACCCACAGTCATGAGAAAAAGTGTTATTAAAAAAAACTAAAGAGAAGAAGGGTTGTGAAAGGACTCAACTGCACACATTACACTAAACACTTGATGATTGATGCCACATGCAGCGTCAGAAGACAGCAAGGCAAAACAGTGAAATATTTGACAAAACAAATATGGGTACAATAAACTGTCATTTTCATCTATTACATTTCTCTTTGTTGGCTGACACTGCAGACAGGCACCTGCTGAGCAAGGTATAATTACAGCCTTTAGCGCTGTTAGTTGGTGTCAGCTGAGTGGAAGGCAGAAATGTGTGACAGAGAAAATAAAATGGGTCTTTTTACACAAGACACTGTGGGAAAAGCAGAGGTGCAAATGAACCCGCCGTCAGGCTGTCATAGCTCAGTGACTCTTAAACAGAGGGGATTCATTGTTTTTATTAGTAGCACATGTAGTTTTGGCTGTTTGGAACCTTCCTGTACATGCATGACTAGATTGCCAAACTAAAAAGCTGCTGGAACAATGCATACTGATGCACATCTTTTTTTCCCTACAGGATGCAAAAAAAAACCCTGTACAGTTATATGGTCATTTATTCTTTGTTTAATTAGTAACTAGCTCTTGTTCTGATCTTTGGACCATAGCATAAGGATCAAATATGGCTGACATCAGTTTATGCTGAGTAGCTGAATGGGAAAATGCACGGCTGCCGTGATTTCAGTCTTTAAAATGTCACGTAGGCAGTGTGGTCTTACGGTGGAGGGGGTGGCGCTCTTCTTGCGGTCAGAGGGGACCAGAGGGCTGGCTGGCACCTTAGTGGTGGAGCTGCCTGACGAGCCCTTCCTCCCAGAATCCTCGGCTGTAGTCCTGTTGTCTGTTTGACCTCCCCTCTTAGAGTGGGACGAGCCTGGACAAATGAAAAAGGGCAAGAGGTCATCAGTTAGATGCTTAATCCTGCCTACCATTGTCCCGTTCTGCATCGTCTTCCCTCTCTTCTGACACTCTTATCACTCAGCTGTAATGAAATTAAGGTTGACCACGACACACTAGTTTTCATATCAGCCAACCTCTCAAATCTATCGTGCTCATCTTTAACTTCAGCTGCGCCCCCTGCTCCTTTCCAGACATAGGATCCTTTCCAGACATACTTTGATAGGTTCTTCCTTTCTAACCCTTGCTGCCACACATCACTTCATACTTCACCCTCCTCTCACTGACACACACCAATCTCACCCTGGTCGGTGGTTCTGCGGTTCTGAGGTTTCTGGTTGGATGACACACTGCGCTGTACCTTAAACACGAAGACGGACACACAGGTCAGTGTTTTTGTACATGTCACACAGATCGTATTTTCGCACACTAGGATTCAGGTGAACTGAGGGAATAACAAGCAGCTACATCTGTGCACGCTGACCAAGCTATCTTAAGATTATTCTCATTGTACCTTGTGACCCGGGGAGGAGGCGTTTATGTTTGTGACATCACCTACTGGCCGCGGCTTGATGCAGCCCTCATCCAGCTGTGGAGAGCAAAAACAGCTCTTCACATGTGTCTTAGCCTGAATCTTTGTACAAATGACTAAAAATTGTAGGGCTCATTTATTTTGAATCATAACAGTAAAACTTTTAAAAATATCTGTGTCAGTGAAGTAACTGACAAATAAACAACTGCATGTAAAGAGAGGCAGCCTACCTCAGAGTTCCTGTAGTCCAGTAGCAGGTACGTCGCCATCACATCATTGTACTTCTGGTTCACTAGCGAGTCCTGGATCTCCTCCTGAGAGAATCCCATCTGCAGCATAATGTCTGCGCGCACACAAGAAAACCATTTTATAATTAGTTGAGCTTAGCGTAGGTCAAGAACTCCCACTTTAAATAAATTACCATTGAGTAAAAAAAAAAGAACAACATTTGCACTCCTTTGTGTGAGAATAGGAAAATTCATGTACCGATTTTAAGGTTTTCTGCACCTACCTGTTCTCCTGGGGTCCTTATAGTCCGGCTGGGGTTCAATGTAGGGTTTGAGTTCCTCCTCCTCATAGCCTACATTCATCCACCGGTCCCTCATTATTTGCTGCTGGGAGCAAGCCACACAGACAGATAAAAGGAGACAAGAGATGTCAAAGCAAAGAAAGAGGCCGAAAGCAGTGGAGGAAAAAGGAGAAAATCAAGAGGTGCATAATGTCACTATACACAACATATTTGTTATTTGCTTTTGTTCAGGTTTATTGATTTAAAATGCAAATAAATTTGTCTGCAGATGTTTGTCTGGATGTTGTAACACCAGAGATAGAGGAAGAAGATTTCCCTATTTATAGTTTAGCAAGAAGAGAATAAAACCAATAGACTGATGCATGCTAAATATTAAAACATTTTGCCAGTGACAGGGTGAGTTAAAATATAAGGCCGGAGGTGTATTTATAGTATTCTCACAGTGCTGCCTTGGCGAAAAAGGCCAACAAAAGACAAAGCAAAAATGAATCATAAAATTATTCCTCAATGCCTATAAAAGTGGCAGCAGTGCGAGCTTGGCATAACTCCAGTGCAACCAAACATATTACTGTACTGTGTACACATGCACACACAGATATATTGAAGTTATTGGTCACTTTCACAACAAGATACGTAAATACAATAAAACAGTTTAAATGAACTGAGACTTGTGGACGCGGTGTCAGTGAAGCACAGTTTACCTCGAGGCTGCCTCTTTTGGAGGGGTTCAAGATGAGAAACTTCTTCAGCAGGTTCTCACAGTCGGTGGACATGTAGAAGGGAATCCTGTATTTGCCGCGCAGCACACGCTCCCTCAGTTCCTGGGGACGAGAAAGAGTGTTGAAAGTCAAGTGGAGACTAGACAGTCATGTTTGGCGTCACACAAACTTCATTTCTATTCTCACAATTTCAGGTTTTGCAAAAAAGAAAAACACAAAATGACATGGGTGTCGACAAACTGATTATGGTCATTGTGCATTTGGCAAATAAAGAATGATTTGACACTGAGTAATACTCCACTCCAAACAGTGTCACAAACTACAGTTAACCTCTTTACTCCTTCATCCCACCGGATGGGTCTTTTAATCATCATTCATTCTCTGGAGGACAAACACATGTAGTGACAGGTTTTAATACAGCTATACAAAACACTTCTCAAAGCGCTTACCCAGCCACACAGGCAATACAATAAAGGACCCGAGTCGAATCTAACTGTCACATTAATCAGCTAAAGCATTCACATTGGCAATTTATCAGTGCATCACTTACATATTTAAAAAAGGCACATGCATTCATTACAGCTACAAAATAGTAAAAAATGAGTAAAAGGCAGAGAGGATCGTATTTGTTAAATGAGTAGTAAAAATCAGTAATGTAGGTGTTAAAGGACCAAACAGCAGAAGGCACTGCACAGGCCCACTTGATAAGCCTGGGTAGCTGTTTGCAGGCATCAATATCACCACATTCAATGTCATATCGCCCACCCAAAATGTGTCTGCACTTCCAGAATGAGTCATGTGGGTACTGAATGAACGCACAGTGTGATAGGTGGTGTGAATAATTTAAGTTCACAGAAAGCATGAAAGTTTTTGTTTAAAAACTGAAATAAGAACCAAGTTGCAGCCACCGATGGTCCATCTGAAAACAAAATAGACGGACTGGCATTTCCAACAGTATGACTCTTTTCCTGAGCTCAGTTTCTGTTTTCTGTGGGGAACAGAAACCAGCATGACAAATACTACAAACACCCACAGAATACAGACATTGCTTACATAATGCGCATAAGCACACACATAAACACACACATAAACACACACACTCTGCTGTTCCTGACCTTGAGGTTCTGTCCATCGAAAGGCAGCGAGCCGCTGACCAGGGTGTAGAGGATTACCCCCAGGCTCCAGACGTCCACCTCAGGCCCGTCGTACTTCTTGCCCTGAAAGAGCTCTGGGGCGGCGTAGGGAGGGGAGCCGCAGAATGTGTCCAGCTTGTTCCCCAGAGTAAACTCATTACTAAAGCCAAAGTCAGCTATCTTGATGTTCATGTCTGCGTCCAGCAGCAGATTCTCTGCCTGCAGAGAGTGGGAAGAAGATGATAAACACTTTGATGATGAAAAGTGCGATGGAAAGTGGTAAACGATAGAGGGAATAAATGATTGCATGTGATTTTCCTGTGTACATAGAGTGAACTTGCATTTTCCAAAGCACAGTCAGTAACAAATGGATTAAAACCACCTTAAATAGCTGAAAATCCCCATTTAAAGTAAAAGGCCACCCGGCCATTTAATGTATGCCTTATAAAGGTCATCTCTGATATACAACTTTGTTTCTGGTGGTTTTTCAAAGCTTCCTTCTCCATATATAAAGTATAGATATACAGTTGCCTGGTGGGAGAGGGTGGTTTTGCAGAGTAATGGCTTGGGGCCTACGAGTAGCATACGATGAGCAACGGCGAGCTACCAGTTTATTCATGTGTTTGTATCCTTAAGCCTGAAGTGAGCCAGTGAGCAAGGAGGGCTGTGGTTGCCTAGCAACAGGTGCACTCTCATTTTCACTTGCTCCGAATACTCTGCAGCTTCTGTGCGTTTGAGTGTGTGAGTGCACCTTAAACATATTCACAATGACATCATCTGTAGGTTGTGACCTTAGAAACACATGTTCAGTAGTTTGTTGCTGGCAGATTCAACTGTCTATAGCTACTGACCAAGGTCCCACAAAAAAGCTAATTTTAAGTTTGAGCATTAATGCAGCCAAGTCCACTTTGGACCCCACACAGAATGATTTCAGCGCTGTAAAATTATTCAGACTCATAATTTGCTCCTGCACTGTACCTGCTGGAAATAATCCAGTGCTGGATTTCAAATTACAGCAGCCAGATCGAGAGTGATTGGGATTAATGTGCAGGGTGGTAGACATTACAATATTAAAAAGTGTCTGTCCTCCAGAAACCTCTTGGTTTCCCATTTGGCCTTTTCAGTATGTATCCAATGTTACCTGTTAAAAGTGCTGTAAACCCTTTGAGGAATGCTAGAAATGTGTGTCATAAACTTAAATGAGTGAAAAGCAACTTTGATATTAAGAGATCTTCATGGTTACTGTAAGAGTAATCATGATAATGTTGCCTACAGGTCTGCTGGCTGACACAGTAAGAGGATTTACAACTCAGCATATTACCATGAACCTAAATGACCCAAAAGCATCAACTCTGCAGTTGTGTGCTCTAAGCCACAAATTGTGAGTGAACAACTGTATGGGTATATGGGATTTAGCCCCAGGGCTGAAAGAAGGAGGTCTTTACTGCCACCTTTACGCTTAACCTTCAGGTTTCCTATTCGTGGAGAAGCGACTTCATGTCCGGAAGTCAAATCACATTAGGATTAATGTAGCAGGCAGTAAAAGAGAGTGAAAACGAGCTCGTGCCTGGACACTTGCGAGTTCTCACCTTCAGGTCTCTGTGTACTATACACTTCTGATGGCAATACTGCACTGCTGACACAATCTGGAGAGTAAGAAAACGAGAGAAAGAGAGGGAGAGAAATGAGAAGACAAGTTATGTTGACAGGACATCAAGTGCGAATGAGGAAAACCGGAATCAAAACTATATAGGAAAAATTTATTTTAATTTATAGGAAACCTATAAATTATTAGTTGCCCCTTTCAGCAATAACAGTTAAACCTACAGTAATGCTTAGAATATATGCGTCCCTTCTGATTGTGTCTGAGGGCATAAGGCACCAAAACGTTAGTACTGTAACTCAGGATCGGGGCAGACAAGCTGGGTCTGGCTCAATCAACATTATCAGCAACAAACCTGTCGAAATTTGGCACGGGCTTCTTTCTCCTTCATCCTACCATGAGCAACCAGGTAATCAAAGACCTCACCTGTGACAGTAAGAGAAGAGCAGATTTAGTGTAGGAAGCAAACACTATTCTGCTCGGAGAATATTCGGGTAAATTGAACCAATTTGTGTGATTCAATAACAAAAGTATCGACAAAGCTCAAGACACAACTACAACTTTACAAAATATCAACTTCCTCACTCTTCATTCATGGTATAAATAATAATAGAGGCACCGTCCTCACCACCTTCCGCACAACGAGGAGTCCAACAAGCAAAAAAAAAGAATAAAACCAGGACATTTCTAGTAACACCTCTGTGGCGAAAAATCACTTACAATGGACAGGAGTGTGTTCATAACCTCAGGGGAGACTGATTTCACAGTGACACACACTTACCTCCACTAGCATACTCCATTACCAGGTACAGAGTCTTGTCTGTTTCTATCACCTCGAAGAGCTTGACTGAAGATGGAGAGAAAGGCAGAGGACAGAGGATTAGGAAGGGTAAATCAGAGTGTGGGGAGTTGAAAGGAGCGGTCACAGGAAGAGCAAACACAAGGAGCAAAGATAAAACAGGAGGATCATTAACATTTGGCTTGAATACATGACTTTGTAGGACAGATCAAGTCCTTTACAATATCAGCTTTGACTGAGTGGAAACTCATATCTGCGTGTGACTCACCTATGTTGGGATGATTCAACATTTTCATGATCCTCACCTCCCGGAAGAGCTACGAGAAACAAACCACGGGGTCTATGTCAAAAACACTTTCATCTGTTAAATTTAGTTTTTTAAGAAAGACTGTGTTTTAAATAAACTGACAATCTATTGTTGTCCACTATCCTCTTCATCTGGCATTTAGATCAGGACTATTAGCAGGCAAACCCCTGACAGAGCTGTGCCCTGTCCCACGTTATAATTATTATTTTCCTAAAATCCTTTCTTCTGTCACACAAGGTTGATGTCACTTATGACTACATGCTCATGAAGTAGCTATTGTAAATTAGCATCTGTGACACTGGCTGAGGTCTACGGAGGAGCTTTTCAAATGAAAGGAAAAAACAGTACTCAGTCATCCAATGTGAGGGTAAAGCTACATCTATAGATTTAAATTCTACATGCTCATTAGTTGTTTGAATTTGTGCCCAATGTTATAAAAACATGGCTTTTTGTTGCAAAGACATGATCAATATCTGTAGAGAGTAAGAGGACGCTGAATCAAAAATTCACTTCCTATTTGTGAGCATGAGGGAGAAAAAAAGCTTGAAGGAAGTCATGCTCGATGATGACAACAGCAGAGCCCGAGGTAACACAATAAAGGCATAAGGATTACCCTGCTGGGTATTTTGGAACTCAACGTAAGAGCATTAACAAATAGATAAAATCATAGCTGTGTCTTTTCTGTGCAAAGTGCATTGTAAACATCTTATGTCTTATGGCAGTGGGAGATGCATAAGCATTTGCTGTGTATGTAATGTGAGCAAGAATTCGTGGTGAGGGAGTGTGCGTGTAAGTGGACAGACCCCACCCTGCCACGATCAAAGGAAGTAATTGCAGCTTGTTTCCTGTAATTAAAACTCTCTCTGAAAACTAGACCACTTCAGAAAGACAGAGGAAGGGAATGAGAAAGACAGAGAGTGAGACAGGGCAAAAGTAGAGTGACTTAAAAACGACTTGAGAGAGAAGGGACAAGGAGGACGACGGTGTGAGGGGGAGAGTGACAGACCCACCTTCTGCAAACTGGAGGAGTTCAGCTGTGTCTTATCAATGATCTTTACAGCCACCTGGAAGAAAACAAGAACGTGCTTAGTCGTCATTGCACTTTTATTCATTTATTACACTAAGTGCAGCCGGTTTAACGCATCTCACACAGACCTGAAGAGCCTGTAAACACAGCATAAACACACCAACTGCTATCTTTCTCGCACACACAAAAATACAATCGCACAGCAATAAGTGATAAACACAAATTCACAGCAGGCGGTGGTTGTATAATAGGACAGAATACAAAAAAGAGAGCCAGAACTGAAACTTGGTTTATACTCGGGCCATAATGAGGTCTATAGTTCATATTCCAGCAGTGGACACCAGTATGAAAAGATAAAAACACGGGGGAGAGAGAAAGAGAAAGAGAAAGAGAAAAAAAAGATGAAGAAAACAGATGGGACGGCTGAAAGTGAGAAATGAAGATTGAAAAGTGAGATGAACATGAAGTTAAAAAGAAGACACATCATATCACTGAATTATGTTTCACACCCTTCCATTGGTTCCTTCCATTTCTGTCTTTCATCGTTGACTAAATCTTTTCTTCCACTCCTCTTCTGGTTGTGCTCGTCTGACTCTTTCATGCCCTCTGACGCTCCCTTGTTTTCTTTGTGTGAGTGTGTGTGTGTGTGTGTGTGTGTCGGCGAGTCACATGTAGTGTTATCAGGGTGTCAGGCACAGAGCGGTCACACATTGACAGAGCCTGCCCACCCTTTTTTCTGGCTTGCATACACACACACACACTTGTCTGTGCCTCAGACAGAGCCCAGCATGGGCTCACAGCAGACCTAGATTTTCCCTTAAAGGGGCAGTTTGCTGTTACATCACATCTGGAATTTGCAGTAAGCCAGGGACATTTAGGCTCCTTTATTCAAGCTGACAATAGTGATATAATCTCCTGCAGCAGATGTACCAACTCCAAAGCCATGCAAGCCTGAGATCAGACCAGACCTACTGTGTCTCACAGCATGAGCCCTCCCCTAGACTCAGAAGCCAGGGAGGAAGATTAACGATTAGACATGGGCTAAACATTTACAGTGTTTTTACCATTATAGCTAATTAAAAACATCCCACGCTTCAATCCTTATTCAAAACAGGTTCCGGTATTTAAATTGTTACTTTCTTAAAAAAAAAAAAAAAAAAAAAACATTTGTCTCTGCTAAAAAACATCCTCGTGGCCTTTTGTCTTGAGTGGAACCCAAAGCAGTCTGTTTTCAGACAAAGGCTTAAAAGGTGTGTGAATTACTTCTGGAATGTATTTGTAACTGAGGCACTGAGGAGCCTGTTACTCACCAATAGTTAATGTGTCATAATGGAACTAAAGGGGTTTAAAATAAAAGCCTAACGTTGAGAGTAAGGGATAAGATTAAAGCTTTCAGTCAAATCTGGCGGGCATACCTCTTTTCCGGTGAGGACGTGTCGTGCCAGTTTGACCTTGGCGAAGTTGCCTTTGCCGATGGTTTTTAGCAACCGGTAGTTACCAATGTGCGGCTGGTCGTCTGATGTGGTCGTGGCAACCGAGTTCCGACATCGCGACATGCTGGAGCGACTAGATGGCTTGGAGTCCTAGAAAGAGGAAAGGCAGTCGTAAGCACATGACGCGTAGGCAGAGAAAAATAGAAAGTGACTTTGAAAGGTGGCCGAGGTAAAAGTAAAGGTTTCACATTCCAGAGTGCAGTTCTGTACACGATTCCAAGTTCATGAACACAGATATGTCACAGATTTCATTACTGCTACTACATGTTTAGTATTACTTCTGTGTGTCACCCATTTATCCTCTTTCATTCATCCACATAGGTGACGAGAAAAAAAAAAACAAGATGACTTTATTTGCAACAAAGAACAAAGTTTTGCAACTATGTAGCAGCTTCAGAGACATTCTTAATCCAGCTCTGGGTCAAAAGACAGCACATATGTAATATATTCCAAACAGTAGTCATGGATACATCCCTTTATATTTAAACTATGAAGTTTATTATTAAAAAAAATGAAATCACACCAAATTCCAGCCTCAGTGTTCAGATTATGCTGACCCAAATGCTTTTTATTTGTATTAGCCTCCTTGATTACAGATTAGAAACCGTCTGCACAGATTTGGTTCATAGAGCTAAAGCTGCATTTCAGTGGTCGGATGTCAAAAGATCAGCGTTTTAATCTGGTGGTTTTGATTAAGACAGAGATGGCCAATAATCTCCCGGGATTCTGGATACATTTAAAACAGCTAAATAAAACACAAGGGTCCAAAGCAAACGGATCAGTTGTTGCAGGTTGAAATCTCAACATTCCTTCGGGGGGAAAAATAACCTGGTCCTCTGCTTTGTGCAGAGAGGGCTGAGAATGATGTGAGCAGAAGTACTGATTACCAAAATGTTGCGTATAGTTTTAGTGAAGCTGGGTGAAAAGCTGCAATTTTCTTTCCTGGTTCCGTTTTATGAACTAGCAGTTAGAGCTCTTAGTAGTTAGAGTTAGAGTACCAATTATGCTCATGGATTGCATATATTTCGCTGGTCATTAGCTCGTTCTAGCACTTTAAACCAAATGCTAATATTCCTCTATGTGAACATAAGTAAGAGACACTGAACTTGAGCAGTCAGAGACCACAGGTCGTTTTGGTTCTACTGCCATGGCGCAGTATTGCAAAAGTAAGTGTGCAACAGTGATTTACATACGGTCACTGTTTTACTATGGTTAATGTTTCACGCTGTAGTTGGTCATCTCCCAACACAGCACTTTCTAAAGAGCTCATGATGCTTTTCAGGATCAGATGAAACAATTTCAGAGCGGTTTCCTTCACCGTCTTGGCGACTCTCTTTTAAAACCACTAGTTAAATGTACATCACTTTACACGGCTCTTTGAACGTCTATTTTTGATGGTCTCTTCATATGGCAGCATGGAGTAAAATGTCTCTGGTTCGTCTTACAGCAGACAGACAGAGGGTCTTTCGAGTCATAAGCATAGCCACAAACAGAAAGCAAAACCTTGCTGTGCTGGCAAGATTTGTAGCGTTGGCAGCTGCGATTGGGTTTCAACCCCTGGAAAGGGTCACGGCAATTGTGTGCGTCGGCGGCCATCGCTGTGTGCGCGCGCGCGTGCGGGTCTGTGATCTGAGCAGACAGGTGACGGAGATCAGGGTCAGGGGGAGAGGACGACTGGCTCCAGGGTGACGAGACACACACACGCACACGCACACACACACACACACACACACACACACACACACACACGCTGCGGCCCCCGTACAGGAATACACACTGGTGTACACAAAGGTGGTGGTATGCAGAGACGCGCACGGGCGTACGTAGCAGCACACACCTCTCAAAGACCCGACACCAAGACAGAGACAAGGACAGGGACATTCACACTGTAAATCACCTCTTCCTCCGTTTCTCTCCCTTTTAGCATTAACCCACCTAATTACCCCTCTAGAGCGAGCACACCACATTTTTATCAACATCTTCCTCCCTCCATTACACTTGTGGACCATGGGAAACAAGATCCCCAGTGATTACATCACTGGGCTTGTGCGCTTCTTGCTCCAGATGGTATGATCTAATGTCTGCATTCAAGTCACCCCCGCCTCCTTAATGCTGACACTGCAAACCTACATCAAGTGTAACGCGCCAGATTAAGTCTGAACACAAGCGGTGGAACTGGGATTAAAAACAAATGACAGTTACATTAATCCCGGAGGACAGGGAAGGGCCTTATGTGGCCTTGTGTGAGGGGGAAGCAAATGATTTTTATTTTTGGATCGAGTGTGAGAGGGGGAGAGGGAGGCAGACAATGTGTCATATAGGGAAGCTGTTAGAGACAATGAGACCCAACCTGACCGTGCAAAGCACTGCTACTGGTTTCTATTACCATCACTGATAGTTTTGTGGACAAAAGGTGGGATTCGTATGCGTAAATTTTGCAGCACGTTGTACATAATAAAAAAAGTGCATCTGACTTGACTTTTGTTGTCTTCTAAACTGATGCACAAACGTACTGGCTGCTGCAACTCTACATGTGACAGAACTCCACTGAGACCACTTTACTAATGAGGAACAACACTACAACAACCTAAAGACCCTCAATCAATGCATACATGTTGATGCAAAACAGTGTTGGAGGTATCAAGGTGGTCCTTATACAGCAGTAGATCATCAGAAAGAAAATGATACAAATAAGTAAAGTAACCCATCAAAACAATAGAGATTTTGCAGGACATGTGAGACGTCTAGGAGCCTATAATGAAGTAATTCACAACATCACTGCCCAGAGTACAACTAAAAATTCAAGTGTTTCCCTTTGATCCTCTTTCACACTGAACTTTCATCGGACCATTTTTCTTCTAAGCCAGGAGAACCTCCCCCCTTCCCATCAAACACACATGTGCATACCCGTCTCTCCCCCATCCTCTAACTATAGACATTTTAGAGGACAATAAGTGACATCATTGTTTTGTTCTCACATTACTCTCTGATGCAGCGTGTGACTCATAAAGGCTAACTTAGACCTGCTAACATAGACAGTTTAGCAGGGACTTATTTTCATGTTCACAACAGCTGCAGCACCACACTCAGAACTCGTTATGCAACGGAGTATCTGTTAAAGATATTCGCACCTGATGAAGACAGAGGAAGGAACAGTGAGAAGTAGGACTCAAACCACAGAACTACAAGACGCACATTTTATAATGCTTCAACTTCTGTGAAGGCTTCATGGTTTTAGACATGAAGCGGTTATTTACTTCAATTGGCTGAAGCTGAATTACTATAAAAAGCAATTGGTTTATCGATTTTATCTAGTGTGTCTAGATACATGTAGCAAGTCAAATTGGAAACTGTCCAAGCTTATCACACTACAGTAAAACACCGTTGCCCTGGAACAGGGGGTCAATGGCTATCATGTGTGAAGCCTGCTGCATGGGACAGATATTTTTTTTTATCTCTTGCCTACCGTGTGGAGAGATCATTAGTAAATGTTTATATCCGGAACAACAATTCAGTACCCCTCCCACCACACACGCACACACACACCACTGAAATATCACTGACAAGACGTTTGCAGCTGAGAGTCATTTACTACCAAAGTGCAAACTGTTTACTGCCAGAAGCATGTGCGCATGACCAACACATACACAAAGCAGTAATGTTAATCCAAGGCAGTACAGGTTGTGTTTTGACTTGGGCCTCATTATCACTGACCTTCACTAATCGCAGTTCTTGGTGGGGGGCACTCAGATACAACTACATGGAATTTCACACCGTACGGTTTAGAACGTAACGTGAGTTAAGTAAACACAGGAAAAACCATCCTAGACTTGGTGCAAGGCAGGATGAGTGACTAATATACAAGTTAAATAATAACTACACTAAACACCACGTATGAGGTGTTAAACATGGTCTCTTTTCACGCTGTCATTTTGAACACATCTATGACATCGATGAATCCAGACATGGTTGTTCATTCACATGCACTTTTTCAGACACTACCTATTTTAGGAATGGACTTAGGACTAGTTAGCTCGCATGTGAAAACCCTGACAAACTCAGGATTAAGTGATTAATCAGTTTACCCATAATAATGAGACTACCAATCAACCAATATATTGAGAAGTGTTGCGCTGTTTTCTCCTTCCCTTTATTAAAACCAGCAAACTGTACAGTCGTTAGGCACACATAAATAAAACCACAGCCTTTGGCAGTTACAGTATACGCTGGGATCATGAATGCTTTCAGATTATTCATGCAGCATTAAACAAGTGTGCAGTAATAATAATACTAATAATAAATAGGTATTCAATTCTATACAAGTCACTAGATGATTTTGGTGTCAATTACTCCAGTCTGTACTGGTCAAAACTGATCCCAAACCTTATTGAGCCAACATTCCTCCTTTCAGTATATGGATGAACCCATCTCTGGTTGCACGCACACACGCATGCATGTGCACACGCACGCACGCGCGCACAGGCACTCGCGCACACACACGCGCGCCACACCAAGTCAAGGTTGTGATGATTGTGTTTCCATGGAGATTTGTCGCTTACTGAATCCTGCGATCCATCTCAATGTTTGTTTGAATGTCCTTTATTCTTCCTTCATTTGCTCTTGCTCCCTCCCACTATCACTCTCCGCTACCCAGCTATTCATCTGTTTATGTTTCTATTTATACTGCTCTTTCATGCCAAGACAGGTTTTCAGAAAAAATATATAAGTTTCAAAGAGAGTTTGTTGTATTTAAATCCGAGACAATAACTCAAACACAATAGCTCTGGGTCCAAGTCCAATTAGGGCTACGACAACTACTAACTAAAACATTTAGGTAAAAATATGAAAGTCCCAGGAGGGTTTGTGTGACACAACCACATGAATGAGAGAGAAATTAAAGGGCACGAATGAAATGTTCAGCAGAAATGCTACTGCACTCATCTGGCAAGTGTGTCAATTCAATACAATAAGACACAATAGGAAGTTAGCTGAAAAGCAGTAGCTGAGCAGAGTTTTGCATAAATGTAAATTTTAGGAACTAATGGTTCTAATGGGTAAAGTTTTTTTCTTAAATGCACACACATCAAACTGTGTAACAAGTAGGACTAATCTACAGGCATTTGAGTTGATGGCTTTCACTTTACAGTTATCTCAGTCTTTTAGTTATTGACATGGCAGAAAATAATTAAAACCACTTCCATGGCTAAAATAGACTACAATAATAAATTAATTGAATAATTGCATATATCAGTTCCTCAAAGAAATTGAATTTCTAAATACGCTCCCTAATGTTTTAGGGCTGATTACGTTGTTTTTGTTATCACTGAAGTGAGCTCCTGCTGGTGCTGGTGCTGTTCAAGGCATTATTGTTTTGGTAGCTACCATATTAAAGTCTTAACCATGAGGATAGAGTAAGGATACAGTACAAAGACATACACTGATCCACACACGTAGCACATGACAGCACATGACAAATGCATACTGTAGAGGAAATAAGAACTGTTATACTGGATGAACCAGTGTACCGGGTGTATACTGGATAAACTAGGATGAGACAACCCCTCACCGGGTGTACTGGCTGCAGCATCAGCCCAGAACAAGCTATTTACTTATTGACTAAACTGGACCATAAGACACATAATAATTTAGTCCATTTAATGTTAGCACACACTTTCACACACATGGCTAAGTCAATTTGTGAAAGGCCCCTCACTTTAACAATGTGGTGTTACGCCAGGTCTCAGTTTGCCGTGAATGAACCGTTGTGTATGTGTTCCCTTGAACTGCATTACCATAACTACCAAGGTATGTGGAAATTTTCTGTGTATCTCAAATCAATTGAAAGCTCCCATTTGTTGTGCTGCCATCAGAGTTGGGACACAGTATACTTTCTCACATGCCCTCATTCTGCTGCTATGCGACTCACACACTGTGTGTGTGTGTGTGTGTGTGTGTGTGTGTGTGTGTGTGTGTGTGTGTGTGTGTGTGTGTGTGTGTGTGTGTGTGTGTGTGTGTGTGTGTGGCACCAGAGTAAATAGGAATGAGAAGCTGATAAGTAAAAATAAAGTTAGTCAATACACATAATTCTTCACAAGACTTCTGAGTAGCTGAAGAGAAGTGATCATTTTTCCTCAGTCTCGCCATTCATCCATTAACTGACTGCAACCACTACAGCAGTGAATGTGCAGTGGCTGGGATGTTTTAATCTAGAGAGAAAACACTGCTTTGACACAAACAGTGTCAGTGGTATAACCATATAACAATCAATTTAGCAGAGGTAAAGTGCAGGTATTTGACGTCTCTAGCGAAGTACTGTATCATATTGAGAAGTCTGTGATTTCCCTATAGGAACTTAAATAAATGCCAATGAGATGTTCAGTTTACAGGTCACCTGTCAGCTGTGTCTTTACTAGTCAGGACTTGAGCTGGCGGTAATTATCAAGCTGCTCGTCCAGGTTGGTTGTGATTCCAAGTAATGGAACTAATTTTATTTCCTGTCTTTTACACTTTTTAATCCAAGACTGGGCTGCGTTTGGATTTGATTGGAAACAAAAATAAGATCTCAGCAACTGTGTGACTTTGTGCAGTGCACCGCCACCCGGTCTTCACTGCCTGCCACAAGGTCAGATGAGCTCACTGCAACCACTGTCAGAGCGGAGACTCACTGATGGTCTATTTCTGATGGGCGATGGTAAAAAAGCAAACGACACGCGTACAGAGAGCAAGCGGTCGAGTGAAAATAGTACTTCATTTGCAGCGCAGTCTAACTGTATAAGCTGACACTGTTCTGTACATTAAGAGTATATAACATTCAACTCTGCACACACTGTTCTAGCAGCAAAACAAAGGCACATTAATACCACTTTGTTGCTGACCAACAGGCACAAACTGTGGCATCTTGGAGAATATTGTTGCTTCTAAAACTGATTTCAGACAATAATCAACATTAATCTTAGTAAAAGGCTTGCCATTTACTTTTATGTTTTATTAGATCAGAACAAAAACAATGATGGCAGACTGGCGTCAGACATCTAAACAGACGCACATCCATGCTGGAAGAAAACAGCGCGCGCTCCTTCACCTGGATGACGTAAAAGCGCTTGAAATCGCAGAACTGCAGTCAGCGGCCACACCTACCGCGCCGTTCAACTGGAAAGGCCAGTTTGTCCCTGCTCCCTCAGACAACCCAACACGTACACAGGAAACTCCGACCTGCACTGCATTGTTAGCTTTAACACCTGGGTAGCACCTGTGTGCCCTGTACTTACGGCTTCACTGGACTAAAGATAAAAGGCAGAACAGGCCATTTCATCAAAATGTAATTATGATCCAATCAACTACAAGCCATGCAGAGTCGTGTGTGTGCTGGCATTAGAACATGAATGATTTTGTGTGTTGAGGCAGGCCCCCTGGTTGGCTTTGTCTTTCTGTTCATCTGCCTAGTGACCGTTTAGGTGAGCAGAGAGGCGTAATGTCTTGTTTCCTGGGTGTAACAGCAATGTGGCACGTTTGCTACTGATTTAATATGCAACGAAGGCCTCACTCAACATGAGCAGAAAGGTGAACACTGGAATACAAAGGCGTCTTCAACACATCAGTGCGCTCGCATGTGGTGCTCCTGGTTCATCTAGTCTGAAATCAAAATCAACAGCTTGATGGGAGAGACGCCACCAGCCTTTCGTATTCCCAAGGTGTCAAGTGAACCGCACCAAACTGTGCGGCGGTACACTCAAATTACCTCAGTCTTTTGTTACTGCACTGCTTGAATTTGTAACTGCCTCCACTGGGCCTAGAGCGAGTTACAAAGGTCAACCTGGAGGAGAAGAAAGTCCCAAACGCAGACATCGACCTATCAAGTCAGTTACGCTTGGGGAGTCTCATTGTATTGGAGATTCACGTGAACAACATTAATACACAGCACAATGGCACTAAGCAGGGGAAGTAACAATTCAGCAGCCATTGCGACACACAAACACCTTCTGTATTTCCTTTACTGCCATTTTTGTTTTGCACAAAGCAATTATTTCCTCACGCGTTGAGAATTTCAGCCTTAAAATTCACTTAGGACAGGACTTAGTTCAATGAGGTAATGTCAAGAATACACACACACCGAGAAGACCTCAAACACATGTGGTCCTCATGTGCAAGTGTTTGTTCCACACATCAGTGCAATGGAACAACAGAAACAGAACCGCTGGCCAGCAAAAGTGGAAGTAAACAATGCTCAGTCCTTATACATTAAGTGCAAACAATTCACATGAAGACATTTTTTAACCACAGCAGCAGAAAGATGGTCGAATGACTGCACTATGAAAAAAACATAATTGGGCTTGTTGCTGAGGAGGTGAAACTACATCCGACAGGTACACTCGTTTTTTTACATCTCTATGTAGGTCATTTCTATGTAAACATTTCAATTAAGCGCTAAAGATAGTGTCATTTTCTCTGTCTCTCTATTTCTACTTATACAACAAGGCAAGCTCTGCCTTAAACAAAAGGGTTTACAGCCTCCTACAGCTCCATGTAAGGAGGATCCAGCTTGCTTGGCTAGTGAGACACAGCACAAACCATGAAGTGGGGGATGAAGCAACAACTGAAGGAGCAGACCAGTATTTCTAGCTGCATTAGTCTTTCATGAGCTGTGCCACGATGAACAGAAAGGGAACACAGTAAAACACAAAATCTGAGGATCAAGTGATCATGTGTGGGGAAGTGCACAGTGGATGAACCCACCGCTAACAATTTAATAAGATGAGTAATAATAAACTATATTAAAACTATCCCACTGATGTAAAAGTTCCTCAATTTACCAGCCAGGATAAACTTGTGTGAAACTGAAATGGAAACATTACTGTACTGTATCTGTCATTTCACACCATCAAAGGTCAGTAACTATCTTCACACTCTACTACAAAGTTACACTTTAGTTTGAGAGTAGTGTAAAACAACAAGCCCGGAATCGTCCATTCAAGACTAGTCAATCAAATTAAACTAAGTCCATGTAAATATTTCAATTTAACGCCTGTCCATTTCCACCAAACAGTTTTGCAAAAGCAATACAAAAACATTAACAAATCTGATTGAAGTTACAAGCTTCTGTCTTGGACACAAATATAGTCAACACTGCCGTCCGGTCCCATTTTGTCCTGTGTCTGAGACCCGACACCAAGAGGTTTCTATACATGGCCTTTGAAACAGACTGTGGTTTGTATCCATACATGACCTTTGCACTACAAACCTGATAAAGGACTATCCATGACCCCAAATTTTGTCTCCCACCCCCAAGTCCTCGCTAGATGTTGTGGGAGTCGTATAGGCCCATTCATACCAACAATAGCACAACAGCAAAACAACACAAAGAGCTTGGTTATTACCAGCTGGTTTGTTAAAGGGTAAAAAACTGGGTCTACCACAAAGTTCAGTAAACAGCTAGTAATCACCAAGATAATGCACTTCAGATTTATTCTCATGTGAGCTTGTACAACTGTGAGCTGTTATTGCAGTGGCGGTCTTAATATGGCTTGTGACATAATACTACACAATACAGAGGTTTAAATGGATACATATGCTTGCAAGTATTTAAATTAGCTGGTGTAGAGTGCTGTTAGATAATGTTGCATGGTCCTGAGCCAAAGACAGTGGCAGGACTAGGTTTTCTCTGTTGCTAGGGCTGTCTGCAGAGGCCACAGAAGCCAAGGAAGCTGAACTGTCTATACACACACACACACATGATAAAACACCAGTGGAGATAGAGGCTTTGTTTGGGTCAGCTTCAGCAGCTGATTTCTACAGTCAACTGTACCGTTCCTGACCTTGGTTCCAGGTAAGGGTGTAGCCATGTAAGAACATGCATGTGTCACACCGCGTATTTCTCGCCTACACCTACCTACTTTCATACCGGTTTAGCCGCCGAGCTCCTTTTTGTACACTGAAAGCAGACGTCCTCTGTGTGAGACAAGCCAGCGCATGCGCATGCAGTGACATGATGGAACCATCACATAACTTTGGTGAGCAGTTTTTGTATTATAATTAAAGTTGTTTATTCTCCATAACCAATAGGTTTTCCTGATAACTGGAAAGAGCAGGCCTGCATTCTGATTGGCTGTTGTGCTGATGTTTACACACCTGGGACAACTAAAAATATTTCAGGTATACAACTACGTAAGAGGTAACGGTGAGGTAATTGGAAAAGACTAATTAAAAAACATTGTTAGTGTCTGCAAATTAATGCTGATATCATAGCTGACAAAGGATTCTCATGTGAGTTCATTTGCTCTTTATATATTGCTGAATTCAAGGCTACTAACCAGCAGCTAAAACAATCCGTCTCTGCATCTACATACATCTATAGATATTCAAGTAACACAAGTACATACCAGTGTGGTGAGACTTGCAATATTACAACATAACAATATTTCACATCAAACTGAAAAGCAGCCTGTGATGCAAGCACATAACCAGGGTGTGAAATGGGCACAAAAGACGCTTTGGACACTTTTAAGCAGTTTAGGTCACAGGTAAAAGACGGAAATGACCTGAAGAATCTGTTATGACTGTGCGACTAGTGCCGTACGCCGTGACTAACACAGGCAACGTCACTGAGACCAATAGTTCCTCTCCGTCGTCTGATATTACTGTATAATGCACACTTTAACTATGGCCGCAGCTGATGTGACCATGTGAACGGCAGCTCTTCTGACCACAGCGCATTAGACATAGTTAGTGACATGAAGGTCTCATCAGCAGCCAGAGAACTTAAGCTAAGCCGCCGTGTAGCAGCACCTCTGTGCAGGACGGAAATGTGGTCTCTGCTTGAACTCTGAATACCCAGAAAGAACTAACTTACTCATTGTTGCACCTATAGTGGGCGCTGAAAAAGAAATTGTCAACAAGTCTCAAAACTACTATTTGTTGTTATTCATACTACTTGTGGGAAGGAGTTCAGTTAGAAGAGCAAACACTGCTTTAATTAGAAGCTGCACAGTTATAAGATCTGAAGAGACTTGTAAAATCATACAGGAGAGAGGTTTGTGGTGAAACCAGTGATTGCATCTTTTTGTTTTGACTACATATATTTGATAAAAACGAGACCTCCATCATAAGACACAAGGTTTAAAAACAGACATGTATTTGTCTATATTTAATACAAGTATAAATATAAGAATTTTTCCAGTTTATCATTAGTATTTACATATTTCTACAGTGATAAATTAGACAAGTCTATGCCAATACAGAGCATCACAGTCTCTTGTCATGAGCAAAGTAAATGGTCACACAACCTAGAGGTACGAAAACGCAAACATTATGCTTTACACACACGCTGACATCATCCACTCTGTAAAATGCCAAAATGGAGATGAACAAACCTTCCACACTGGTGAGCTATTTTGCATTCAAAGATGGACACACCACATGGTGGGTGTCAACAGCTGTCCAAGCAATGGAAGTCATGGTCTATATTAGAAACGAAAACGGCTATCAGGTTAGCCTGTGTGGCTCCACAATCACATTGAACGTATAGATAAAGACGCTGACAAGATTAAGACACATACAATAAGTCTTGGAAGGCGGAGCTCTGATTCACCCTGATAAAATTAATGCACTATGTCCAGCGACTGAGTGGAGGTAGAAACATTTCTCTCCAAACACCAACAATTCCAGGAGTTGATTTAACAGTAGTTCAGAGTTTAGGTTAGCTGTGTGTATGGTTCATTTACAGCTGGACTACTCAGCATTTGTTACAAGTTAGGACTTGTGGCCAAAACGTGCAAATCGACACACATTTTCTGTTAGTACACGACACCAAAATCGCCTTGCACAAACTTGACGGATAATTGTTCTCCTCTGTGATCATCTGAAGGCCATTCTTGAACGAACGCTGTGCAAACCAATACTTTGAATTTCTAAACCAATAGATAATCTCCTTGGGGCGACAACACAAACTAGACTGACTTTTGGAAAACCAGATGATGCTTTTAAAGCTGTCCAGCCAAAGGAACACACACACTTCTGACATCACCGCTCTATATACAGTGATTCCACTGCTTTCTGTACTTTCAACCGCATATTATCCACGTGGAAGCGGCTGACAAGGTTCTCGTTGCACTGCAACAGGTCAAAGTGGTCAAAAGTCAAGTAGGAGGACATGTCCTAACACACAGACTAAACAGAAACCTAAATTTGTTCTCCTGTTCTGCAAGGAGTGGGAAATCCAGCGAGTGCGTAGGCAAGCTGATGAATCACTGCTGTGAAGCGAAGACAACAGACAGGGAAAGCAAAGAGGCAAGCAGAAACCCTGGAAGGCCGAGCTGCGCCTCTGTGCACGGCAGCACTGCGTGATCTAATAAAGCACATCTGTGACTTCACGACAGCAGCATTTTGATTTATTTCTGGTGTACGGCTTACCTGCCCAGCCGAGTTCTCAATGACTTGCACCAATGGAGTCCTTGTTGACATTTTTGAGGAGTAGGAACAGTTCAACGGGGAGGAAAAAAAACACTCTTCTTTAGTCTCTCTTGTGCATTTAAAACGTGGGGGAGCCGGTGTCAGAGGGAGATTTCCAGCAGACGTCCGGTGCTAGCCAGCTAGCAGCACTCAAATCGCTCGCGAATCAACAAGTTGAATCCCACATCAGCGGCTAGCCGAGCTGGCCAGCTAGCTAGGAACTAGCTAGCAGCAACCGCACGTCCCATGTTTGTCAACAAGCGCTAAACGCCGAAAGGCTAATATTTCCTTAATCCTGGGCCTGGGTGGGAGAGCATTCACTTCCCGGGTCTACTTTAACAGTGAGCAGCGGCTGCCGGCGAGCTAACGGCGCGACGGTGCGACGTCCTGGCCGCTTAGCTCCCGGGGCTAGCTCCCAGAAAAAGTTGGGCAACGGCTGCACTGAAACGCGACTAGGTTCGGTTAGGTGGCTAGCACGCTAACCCGTGGGGTGGCTAAGCGGCGTTCGAGGAAGCCCCGACGGCCGTCGAGGTCGACAACAAGTGTTTGTCCAGCGTCGTTTTCGTGCGACGCAGCGTCGCCACTTCGCCTCCTGCTCGGTGGAAGAGCGGCTTCCCTTCAGGGCTCGAACCAGGTGCACAAACTTTCAGGCCAAACTTATTCCCGGCGAGGTCTCGACCTTCCCAGCGGACGCGACACGATTCTAAATGTTCCCAGCGACGTATCCAGGGAATGGTATCCGACGGCTAAAGCAGCGCGGTGTAAAATGCCGCCACGGCAGGTGAGAAATGCCCACTAACTCGCCGCGCTAGCTATCCGACTGGCCGATATTAGCCGATGCAGCTAGCCGATTCGCCGTTTCTGTCGAAGCGGAGCTAGCTAGGTAGCTTCTCCCCCGGCGGCTGCCACGGAGCAGCGCAACCAACTCGAAATCCACGGAAATCACCGGCGCTCTCCGCCGCGCTGCGTGACTGAAGGAAGGTCGTTCGCCACTGCTGCACTGCAGTGTGGCGTTACACCAGCTCGTCCCGTCGGTGCGCCGAGCGCTAATATTCCCGTGACCAGCCGACCGAAGGGGGGGGGGATCATCAAGTTGTACAATCCATCATCGGTAAACTGCGCTTTTCGTCTTCGGAGGTGCGTGTCAGGGCGACAGGGGGGGGGGGAGGGAGAGCGCGCGCGCGAGAGAGAGAGAGAGGCGAGGAGCTGCGCCCGAATGCAGTCTATGCGCACGATCCCGTCCTGATACCGGAACAAGCTCGCGGCAACATGGCTGCTTGCACCACGACTGAAGGAGGAGGACTGGGGAGGGAAATGGTTCGCTCCGCGTTCGGCGGCGCTCGACTCTTTCCGACCTGTTACCGACGAGCGCGATTCGCCCAGGTCGGCGCGAGGCAGGTGCGGCGGGTTGAGTCACTTCCAGGAAACCCGTCCCGCGTGTCATCGGCGTGAAGTTAGAACCACAGAGGCTCGTGTTTGGACGCTCCTGGTTAATTATTGTCCTGCAAATTTACCAGATCACCCGGTTTATAGTCTTCTTATAACTTCTCTATTATGGGTTTGACGTTGGTTTGATTTAAACACATTCATATGTACCGTTTTTTCCGCTCTCCTTAAATGTGGAAACTCCGTTTCTGCAGTCGAAACACGTGATCTGCAGGAGCTAAAAGTTCCTGCAGTGAAGTCATGTCCACCTCATACACTGCTGTAAACCTGGTCTCTGCACAACCTCCCTCAAAATGTATTACTATCCACAATGTATAAGACAGAACTATGTATGTGCTTATTTAGACGTTATTCTCAAAGTGTTACTTCACTTTTATGTCACAATCGCTATATGCCATAAAATGCCTGCTTCCTGTCAACTGAGGATTTAAAAGGAAAATCCTTTATGTAGTTGATTCAAAGACCATAGTCAATTATAAAGCTAAGCTCTGATCTGGCTGATGTTTGCGTTGCACAGCTGTTAAAATAAATACGTGCAATCTGTAAGTGTGACTCGAAGATGCTGACAGCTGGCATAGACATTCTCAAGTTACTTAGCAACAGCCACGGACGGACAAAGATAATATGGCTGCTGTTGGAACTGGGGGGTGGTGTGAAATCAGCACGTCTCCTTTACACAGCGTCAGGACGTTAAAAGAAACACCGGGGGATGAAGAGGGTACGAGGGGATTGTTAGTAGCGACTGGGAGAGCGTCCAGCTGGAAGGATGTCCTCGTGAGTCAAGGGGGAAACAGTCACGTGTCAGAAGGGAGGAGGGAGTACAGTCACAGGTATGTGCACAGAGGACCACACGTCTGTTTCCATACAATCAGTGGCCTATTTACAGTCACTGTGCATTTAAAGCCACTGTACAATTGCAAGATTTACAACGAGGGATGTGTGGGGATTTGTGTAGTGGGGGAACGTGCTCAAGCGTCGCCATCTGCAGGATGCCTGAATACAATGCATCTGTCCGGCTGTCCGTCTGTCCCGGCTCAGAGGAACTCATTTTTGGCTGCCGTGCTCCTGTTTTGCTTTGAAAGGAAAAATGACACACCAAGTAGGAGTTTGAACTGCAGAC
The DNA here is from genome assembly GCF_900634795.4 of Betta splendens. NCBI lineage: Eukaryota > Metazoa > Chordata > Actinopteri > Anabantiformes > Osphronemidae > Betta > Betta splendens. The sequence continues at coordinate 14,648,751 of NC_040882.2, read as the reverse complement.
TGTTAATTGCAGCGGATTCGATGGTATTTTAGGTCTCATTGGATGAACATTAAAAAACACACTGGCCATTTTATCTCCATGGTCTCATTTCATGCTGCCAAATGTTTCTGGCCAGACTGAGCCTGTAATAACAGCTATTTCTAATATGGGCGCCAATGATATCTCTGTAAAGTCTGGTAAACGCCACACTGATATGTCACAGTATACAGTTCTACAAGTGTTCACATCTGTCTTACTGTTGGCAGTAAGAAAATATTGATTTCTGTGGCTTTCGTCTAAAAGACCGGCAGAATGTTCTTTCTAAATGCAGGGGAACATGAATGACCCAGTTCCTACCACTGATTCCACATGAACAGTGCTGAACCTGATGCGGGGGGCATCAAAGGTAGTCCAGGAAATACACATTAAAATAACAACTGACTGATCCATGGGTGCAAGTGTACTTGAAATTTCAAACCAAGGTCAAAAACAAGTTTGTATAAACTGGGCTACAGTCACACAACGTGCTATGTAATGCACTTTAATTGAAGGGTTGAACTGATTAATTTAACCATGTTGCTGGTTAATTCTTAGTTTGTTAATTTTGTTGCATTTGTTATGGTTTGTAGTTTAAATAATTAGACATGAGTCCACAAGTTGCAAAAGCAAAGAAGGAAATGGGTGTGTGTCATTTACACATTTGAGGAAGCTGAGCTTTGCTGCGTCAACAAGAGGAAATGCCGACAGACGTACACCATGTTGGTAAAAAAAGAATACGCCTCTCTTTTATAGGTCTCTTCCATGAATGTCTTTGGTTTTCCAGCTTTAGAGAAGTGAAGGAGGTCAGTAGGTCATAGACACAAACTGCCCACAGCACAGTTCTTGTTACATCATCCCTGTACTGAGCTGTGGCATTCTGTTTCTTCTCAATGTGCAGAGAGGAAGGGTGGGTTCAGTGTCAGCAAATGGTAAACTACCGTAGGTCATTTTTACTTGCTGCTGTAAGACTTTACAACCTAAGCTGCTCCCAGTGAATCACTGACAATTGTAACTGTTTCTACAACTGTAACTAATGCCATCTTATACTGTAGTCACCATCCAAACTTCCAAATGTTTGGGCAGTCTTTTTTTTTTAATCCTGTGCAATATTCAGTCAATCCATGGTGGAAATACCCATCACCTCAGTATGCATGTGTGTATATATATGATACATCTTTATTTTACTTTAAATTGTAGATAATTTTGATCCTGCTCTTGTTTTATACTGCTGCTGCAACGTGGAAATTTCCCCACTGTGGGACGAATAAAGGACTATCTTATCTTAAACTGAAGCATCTGGGCTTTGTGTGAATAGTAAAGAGGTGATGGACATGTCAATATGTCACTAAGGGGGAGAATATCCATAAAAACTGTTTATTAAGTCTTGATAAGTCGTACATCAGGAGATCACAGATACAAACACCTCGTAATTAATAGAATACACTTCATGCACTTACAGCTATGTAGAGGCCAAGTTTCAAATACTGGCAGCCTCTGTTATCAATAACAAACAGGCCAAGAGGCACATATGCAATGCACCAAAATAGAAATGTAAATTTTACCTGAGAAAGAACTTTTAAACTATGTTCATAAAAACTGAAATAACAGCCTTCAAGGCTCTATATTTCATTTAACAAAAATAAAATCTTGTTATAAGACATTTCTTAAATTCTGTTTTCCACTACACCAGAAATCTGATTACATATTTTAAGATCCATATTCAACACAATTCTGCAGAATTATAATCACAACCATTTCTATACACAGATAAAATAAGAAAAGGGGTATAAATAATAATGGAGGTGGTTGATAAACAGCTCCTCATCCTCTCAGGTAGTGAGGATTCACCTCTGACTCGCTCTTCAGACGGCACCTAGCAGCTCCTCCACAGCGACGGTGGTGAGGTCAGAGTAGAAGTTACCCTCGTTGTCACCGCCTCCGAACACCAACAACGTTCCACCGACGGGGACGGGGTCCATAGCCGCGTCTCCGTCATTCTCTGAGAAACGGGGGTGACCTCCCGTCTCCATTGTAATGATGGAGTGGCCCGCCCTGGGAACAGCCAGCTGAGGGAGCTTCACCTCTGTCCAGCTGTTGGAGTCTGAAGCAACAAAGTGACCACATTACTCTTTATGACATCCTGCTAATATGTGCACACACTGCTGTTGTCTGTTGTTGACTCACAGCGCATTAAATGTAAGCATAGAAAAACAACAACAATTAAAACTGAGATATAGAAGCAATGTGTTGTTATCCTGTTTACACAGGTTTTATATTTCAGATAACGTTGTGCATGTGTGTGTGTTTAGTTGAAATCAGTATATTCATATAGTGACAATTCAAAAGAATCCATCTTAAGGCATTACAAAGTGAGGAGATCTTCTAGAAAACTCCCTGGCTTGTGTTCAGTGTGACCATCACCTGTATCAAAGATGAAGGCGTCACTGAGCGCGTTGTTTCCATTGTAGCCTCCGTGGATCAGGAACTTTGTGTCCGAGAGCACAGCGCTGCCGTGCCAGCTGGAAGACACGTTGATTCATGTAAACCAAGACTAAGTGGCTCAGCGCATCCTCATATTAAAGAAAGCTGTCAACACTTAAACCATTGGTTTTGAATCAGAACCTGAGGAGCGCTAACCTTCGAGGAGAGGGAGCTTTTCCTTTTGTTTTCACTGCAGAAAACTCCATCAGACCTTAAAGACACAAAAACATGTTCATGTACTGTATACTATACACTGTATGTGAATATATCAATGTCTCCTACCGAGGTCCAACATGTACATGTCATTGTAGCATACAGGAGTGTCCCATCCACCAAAGACATAGATCTTCCTCTCCTGCATCACACATGCAGAATGGCTGAAACAGGAACATAGAGGGAGAATCAGGGATCTATAAAAAACAAGCTGCTCGGATGATGTTCGGATGAAGCCGCCTTACCCGGAGCGAGGGGAGGGTTTGTCTCCTGTGACTATGGGCTCGTACCAGATGGAGAGGTGGGGGTCGAAGATGTACAGCGAGTCACTGCAGCCGTCTGGCTCCGGGTTGGGACGAGGGAAGACTCCGCCCAACACAAAGAGTTCACCACGAAACATGCTGCAGCTGTGGTAGGCCAGAGGAGGAACCTTACCCTGAGCCTGAGGAGGGCGCGGAGATAGGAACGAGGTGAAAGAAGTCCTCATGGGGGTGTCTAAAGCAAGATTAACACATACTCACCTCCACCATCGACCACTTCCATGTCTGCGTGTCCAGAATATGAACGTCATTGAACCACTTCTTGTTCTTAGAACCTCCAAACACAAATATACGCTTTGAGGCAGGGTCAAAAACAGAGGTGTGGCCGATTCTGGCCTCAGGCGTTGGACCCTCTGCCAGAGTCTCTGCGGCCACCCAGGACATGTCCTCTGTGGTACAGAGGCATAAACACTCAGTCAGGGCAGGGCTTTATTTAGAAATCTGAACTTATTGTCAAACGTTGTTCTACCGACCAGTGCAAAGCTTCCACATGGGATCTTTGCAGAAGTGCATCCTGGCTCCCTGTCCTCCAGCAAGAATGGCTGTTTGAGCATCAATGGGACACAGCGTCTGACCCCAGCGTCCTGATGGGCTGATCAGAGCGGCAACTGAATGAAAAGAAATCTGTGATTAGGTTTTAAATGACTCTAAAATTTAAAAGTAAAGTGTGATTGAATGTGAGACATCAAGAATTACACCTAGATTTAAGGTGGTGTTTTGTTAAAGGTTTCTGTCCAAGTGAACCTTATGTTGTATGTTCACAGTGAAAAGGACGGCCTTTATTAACCTCACGTTCACCTGATGTACCAAAGCAAGAAACTAGTCAAAGAAACCAGAGAAGAAAGACCGATATGTGACCACGTGAACCAATTGTGGAGGTGGTCTTGTTGGCTTTGATGCTTGGATGCACAAGAGTGATTCTGAAGTGCTTGACAGTACAGGCACTGATGTGAAAATCCAAATGTTTGTTTGAACGGTGATCATTCAATGTGGCTTCATTTCAGGGACAGACAAAAAAAGTGGAGCGTCTCATCCAAATGTCAACAGAGTGATTGCACACCTTTCTTAAAGTATCAAAACCCATAAATTCAACATCGCTCCCTGGGAATCTGTAAGCTCCTACCACCTTGATGGACTACAGCCTGTGTGAGTCACGCATCTGTTGCACTCCTGCACTGAACCAGAGTAAGTCAAAGAGAAAACTTCATTCTGAGCTCAGGTGGGCGAACACAAAGCCTCGTACCAGGTCTGGCACCCAGAAGTAAATAAACACAACAGAAAGTAAAGATAAAAGAGGAGCGGAATGGTATGTAATGCGTATGCACAAACCCACCGGCCTGTGTGGGTGTCCTGGCCTGCCTACTCTTCGCCCTGGCTGCACTGTGAGGAGGTGTTTTTCCCACAATTCCTTGCGCATCTTCTCCATTAGCTGTAGAAAAGACATGATAGAAGAAATGGGACACGGTTTACTCCTCCTCCACACTGAGTCTTGCACAAATCCGGTCACACTGAATCCCAAGAAATCAAAAAAACATTATTTATAATCTGGTAGATGTCATGGATTTAACAATTTTACTAATACACAACAGCAGAAGCATCCTCACCAGTCCCCTTTATCTTGGTTGCATCTCCTCCACTGCTGAGCAGCTTCTGCCCTTTGGCTTGACCTCTGGCTTTTCGTATTGGTGTGGTCTTGGAACCATTGGGACACAAGTTCTCATCCTCTCCTGTCTTCAAATCCTTATTTTCGTCATCGTCTTCATCACTCATCTGTGCCCTCTTCCTTTTGCCCTTGTGCTCTTGGGATGTGAGAGGAGCTATGGTTTCCTAAAACAGTTACTTGTGTTACTGTTACTAAACCTGCAGAACATCTGTATATTCATTATGTTAAAACCTGAGCTCAGTCAACCTACAGTGCACAGAACTTTCATGACAGCTTAGATGCTGGATGCATATGAACCCATAAATACTGATGGTTATTTGCATCTGCTATTTAGTAAAACTCTGTTATTTTAAAGCCCAACAATTGTTTTATAGAAACGCTACAGGCCCGCTGCTTCAAGAAATAACAATTCTTATAGAAAATGCCTATTCTAGAAAATTATTCATAGCTTACTGGTCAGTCAGTTTAAGATAACAGCTGTTTTCTTTCGTATCAAAATGTGTTACAGGTAAAGTCAATCCAAATGAGAAACTCTGTTTTTGGTTTGTTTTGCTAAAACTCAATCAGTTTCTGAGAGGAAGTGCACAAGGTATAGGAATGTGTTTATGAAATGATTGTGTTTGACAATAAGCACATTACCTTTGGTGTGTATTCCGTCATGGCAAGCACGAGTTCTGGTTCTGACGAAACTGATTTTCCCTGAAAAGGCAAAAAGAACAAATGCAGAAAATACTGAGACTGAGTCAATAACAAAACTAAAAAATCTGCTTTAAATTTGCTTCAAGGTAATTAATGACGATAGAACCTAAATTCTTTACCATAACATACTCTGATTCAACCTTTTCTGCTCCTGCTTTACACGGTGTTAACCAGCAAACACTTTTTGCTGATATTATTTGTTTTTACTGTTGTGTCTTATTAAGACTGATGTTTTGCTGCAATATTCACCTGGTTTCCTCCCTCCAGAGCCACATCCAGTGTCACACTGTCTGTCCACGTCTCCTCCTCCCACTGCTCCCATGACAGACACCTAGAGGAGAAAATATCATTATTGCAATGTCAGCAAATCACGTGAACAATCTTGGTCTAACTCGGGGGAAAAACATCAACTCTTAACACTCAACCTGCCTGTTATAAGGAGTCAGTTTGCCGATGGTGATGGGCATCCGCTCAGCATCGTTGAGCTCCGCGTTGACGCAGATCCTTTGCCCCCACGGCCCGCTACTGAACAACACCACCTGGTGGACACTTGGGGGAACTGCAACACGGACCTTGCACGAACCATGGGCACTGACACAAAACATTTAGAAAAGAGTTTAAGAACAAATAATAACGAAAAACTATCAATCTATTGCTTTTCAGAAAATATAGCTATGTATAGAGTAGCACGTGTTGGGATGCGTTACACACCAAGATTAAAACACAAGGACATATACGTAAACAACCGATAAAGAGGCGCCAATGAGTGGCAGTAGATGAAGGTTTATGTTCCTATCTGAGCAGCTAGAATAATAAACACGTAATCAATTAAGCACAACAGGCTTCACTTTGTAACACAATCTTAAAGCCAACATTAAGACATTTAATGGTTAACGTACCTCAGTAGTCGTTGAGGCGGTCCGTTCACCCCGAAAACCGCATAAACACCGAAATCCTCCATTTGCGTTTCCCTCCACCAAAATCTATTTCCTCTCAAAGTAGTGAGCGTCGCCCCGCTGTCACTCTCTCGGCAGTAAACATTCAATTATACGAAGTATGTCGCTTATCCTTGAGTGCCTGCAGCCTCTCCCGCCACCGACGGGTACACAGTTTCTAAACTCCGCGCGAGTTCTGCCCCCGAAAGAGATTGGATGCGCCGGTTTCCACACTAGGACTACTTTCACGGACGGAGTCTGCGCCGCCCCTATGCAGAAAACCCAAGGTACACCCAACACGGCTTGTAGTAATAGTTAAACCGAACGCACCACAGGGCGTTCCTCGCTAGCTGCGGACCAATCAGAGGCTGCATTCAGCGGCGATGCGAGGCGCACCTAAAGCTGTGTTCAACAACCACACTCACCACAGTCGTGTTTGTAGAGTTCGATATCACGTCTCCTGTTTGTTTCAATTCAGTTGAACGCGAATTATGATTCTTTTACATATTTTCATACAAAACACACCCGCCAGTCACATGTTTAATCACTGTTGCTCACATGGGTGGATACTGACCAGAGACCTATGTTGTGTATTAGATAAAAATATAAAACCTTTACATCATGTCCTGCTAAGATAGTTTGTCTGTCCTAACTATTCAGCAGCTTTAATTAAGACATCAATTGCTCAATTTGTTCTTTATGTGAAGGTGAGGTGAACTGAATTGATCCTAGGGCTTTTACAGAGTCACTTTATTGGGTACACCTCTACAACGCACTGTGACATTAGTAATAAATACACAGTAAACCAATAATTGTTTTGACAGCTTCAACCGTAAATACAGAGAAAACTGGTTAAATTAGTACAGGAAGTACATACTAACCACAATAAAACACAATAAAAACTTAGACACTGATCGGAAAGTTGGAAACAAAGAAAATTCAAAACGTTGACAAATCGTCGTAATATGTTCTTGAACACCCCTCCAACGAGTTTAGCTGTCGAAAAGCATTGTGGGATAGCATGCCGGTGGAAAGCTTCTCGAAGGAACTGCAAAGATGATGGTGAGTGAGTTAGCATTTGCGTGTCCACCCGTTATGACAATCTATGGCCATCCTTCACTTTGTCACTAAACATTTACATCGGAACTATTCTTACTTCGGATGACTAAGTGTTCGCAGTGTTGAGAAGGAGTTATTTCAATGAAAGACGTTTGAGAATGTATTTATTGTCAGCTAGTCAGTGTTAGCATCCTAGCTTTATCAGGTACCAATGGGGCGTAGACGATGCTAACAGTGACTTTTAGCAAATGCTGTGAATTAAAAGATAAAATCAAACTGTTCGCCTTTTAACTTGTATTTTAGGAACGTCTTGGCGTATGTTTGTGTTTATACGTTTGCTTCCAGTGTGTGTGCTGTGCAGTGAGGTGACCGCTAGCTGAAATGTCAAACTCTTTGTGCCGTTAGCTTGACGTGTGTTTATATTTGTCTTGAGATCATGTATTATGGCTGTATATTGGCAGACAAATGCTAAAACCACAAAGCACTGTTTAATCTGTTGGTTGTATCCCAAGTGATATTTTTATCTTAAGTTTGTAACAGTCTTGTGCGAAGTTGTACAGTAGCACAGGTTGGACCTCCTCAATGCACTGAAAGACAAATGGCTGCTCAGATGTGGTCATTATGAATAAAACGCCTCATCTTGCTCATGTATTTTCTTTTATCCCCTTGTTCGCTAAAGCCCACACCAGTTATCCTACTCAAGGAGGGGACAGATACGTCTCAAGGCATTCCCCAGCTCATCAGTAACATCAATGCCTGCCAGGTCAGAAACAACTTTTTCTTGTCAATTATTTGTAACCTTTTCACGTGTGGTCCGATATTCTGAGTAAATCTGACTAACATGCTTGTCTGTCTATTCTCTTGTTCTCACCAGGTGATTGCTGAGGCTGTCAGGACCACCCTGGGGCCCAGAGGGATGGACAAACTGCTGGTGGATGGCAGAGGTGGGCCAGATTATTAAACAGGACTTAATTATTAGAATAATCGATCTCGAACTCAGTAATCAAATTTTTTCTATATTCCAGGCAAGGCCACAATTTCCAATGATGGAGCCACCATCCTGAAACTACTAGATGTGGTTCACCCTGCAGCTAAAACGCTGGTGGACATCGCTCGCTCCCAGGATGCTGAGGTAAAAAGTACTTGTGTAATTTTCATTCTGTTTTAACTATAGTAGCAGACAAACTATAACCTTTATAATCAACTATTAAGGCCAACAACATTGAGTTTATTAAAAATGTACAAATTTGGTAGGTTGGGGATGGCACTACCTCTGTCACTCTTCTGGCTGCTGAGTTCCTGAAGCAGCTGAAGCCCTATGTGGAGGAGGGTCTCCACCCTCAGACCATCATCAGAGCATTTCGCACTGCTACTAACCTTGCTGTCAGCAAGATCAAGGAGATTGCCATCTCTGTGAAGAAGGATGACAAGCAGTAAGTAATTTCACCAACAATTAATTTATGGCAGTCACAAGACCTGTATTTAACATTTACCTAATATCTTGTTCAACATTTTACAAGTATTCTTCTTCCTATATTCTCAGAGAGCAGAGGCAGCTGTTGGAGAAGTGTGCCGCCACAGCACTAAACTCAAAGTTAATTGCGGGTCAGAAGGACTTCTTCTCTAAAATGGTTGTGGATGCTGTCATGTCTCTGGATGAGCTTTTGTCCCTGAAGATGATTGGCATCAAGAAAGTCCAAGGAGGAGCTCTTGAGGTTGGTGGTTGAGATACAGTTGTTGATGGGGAAAATACAAAAGGGATGTCAAGGTTCAAGTGATGACATTGTATTACTTGTCACCAAACAAGCCCCAACTAATTGCACTGTAATACATTCTACAGGATTCCCAGTTGATCTCTGGGGTTGCATTCAAAAAGACATTCTCCTATGCTGGATTTGAGATGCAGCCCAAACGTTATGAGAATCCAAAAATTGCGTTGCTTAATGTAGAACTGGAGCTGAAGGCTGAGAAGGATAACGCTGAAGTTCGGGTGAAATCTGTGGAGGTATGAAGAGACCGGGACCAACTATATAAAGCCTCTCTATTGCCCCTTTTATTTCCTGCTAATTTTCCGTTTCCCCTGCAGGATTACCAGGCCATTGTGGATGCAGAGTGGAACATCTTATACGACAAACTTGAAAAGATCTATCAGTCAGGAGCTAAGGTGGTTTTGTCGAAGTTGCCCATTGGTGATGTGGCCACCCAGTACTTCGCTGACAGAGACCTGTTCTGTGCAGGCAGAGTGCAGGAGGAGGATCTGAGAAGGACCATGATGGTAAGACATGCACAGTTTATATTCATTTTAAGAAAGTGAGTTACTTTTGGAAATTGGAGATGTGATTTTAAGCACTGTGTGTAACGTCTATTGCAGGCCTGTGGAGGCTCCATCCAGACCTCAGTAGGAGCAATGACTGACGACGTCCTGGGACAGTGTGAACTTTTTGAGGAGGTCCAGGTTGGAGGAGAAAGGTAATGATGACAAGCTTTTGTTTGCATGAACATCCTCTCATGTCATCGGTGTGTGGTTTAATCTTACTGTAAAGGAATATTCCTTAAATCATGCTGTGCTGTATGTACCCACAGGTATAACTTCTTTAAGGGCTGTCCCAAAGCAAAGACATGCACCATCATCCTGAGGGGCGGAGCAGAACAGTTTACAGAGGAAACGGAGCGATCTCTTCATGACGCCATCATGATCGTACGCAGAGCCATTAAGGTCAGTTGACACACGTGCAGAGTTATTATTAGAGTTAATTATTTGATGCTGTTTGTGACCCTTGAAGACAACAAGCTGACTGTGTTTAATCAATTTCCAGAACGACTCCATCGTGGCAGGTGGTGGAGCCATAGAGATGGAGCTGTCCAAGTACTTAAGGGATTATTCCAGGACCATCCCTGGAAAACAGCAGCTGTTGATTGGCGCATATGCCAAGGCCCTGGAGGTCATTCCCAGACAGCTGTGTGACAACGCTGGTTTTGATGCCACCAACATCCTGAACAAACTTCGGGCCAAACATGCACAGGTAAGAAACACACACTTCCTCATGCAGTATAATAATGAACAGTTTTGTCATTACCTCATTGTTTAGTTGGTATTATGAAATACCAGTATGACCTAAGTGTTTATGTTGTATTATTGTGGACAGGATATGGCACACATCTAATAGTTTTTTTAATGGTTCTCCAGGGTGGTATGTGGTTCGGTGTAGACATCAACAACGAGGACATTGCGGACAACTTCACTGCCTGCGTCTGGGAACCATCCATCGTGCGAATCAATGCTCTAACAGCGGCGTCGGAGGCGGCCTGCCTCATCCTGTCAGTTGATGAGACCATCAAGAACCCACGCAGCTCTGTGGATGGACCCCCAGGGGGTGGAAGGGGCAGAGGCCGCGGAAGGCCCCATGCCCACTGAGACGAGATGGAAACAAAACCCAATTTCTTTTTGTAACTGCGATTAAAATCCAAATGCAGGTAGATGATCAGGCTACATATAAGAAAAGGTGCAGCTGTGTGCACCTGGTCATGTCCAACCAGCCTTTGGATTTTAATTCTAGATGAAGAGAGGAGTTGATTTTGGGCATAGCGGTGTTTCACATGGCAGAAGCAGTCAAACAAACAAGGGGAAGGAGAAGTGCATTTTAGTTTGAAGACATGTTCTTGGAACTTTGTCAAATAGCTGAAAACCTTCTCCTGTAGTTTTTTCATTTCAAGCAGTGTCTTTCCTCATACTCCTCCTCTAGACCAGTTTGTTTTCTGAGCTGAAGGTGTTGTTGCATCATTTTCTATGTTCTATAACATGCAAAGTAAAGCACTGAAAGGATGTCAAACAGTTCTGACTCATCGGTTACGCTGCGTGAAGCTATTTATTGGTTCATTGTTAACAATAAATTCACAGCTTAAATCAAACTAACTGAAGTCGTTTGTGTAGAAATTAAACATGCAGTAAATGTAGAAGTTGAACTTGTTAGCTCATGTTAAATAGTTATTTTGGCACCATTAGCATTTTATGTTTTGAAAAACGTATGTCTCGGAACCAATGCGGTTGAAAGACAGACTGGACTCGAGGTCGGAACAAACACATTTGGGTCAGTGAGACTGGTGTTGTTGATGTTGTTTATATGCATGTCCAGTATACTACAGGAACAAACTATTATGTTTCTGCCAATGCATCATTGCTTTTTCTGCAGAAATCCAATCACAAGCTGCGCTGTTGAGTCAAGTGTACACATTTTCACCTGCTTTAGTAAATGCTGCTTAAATCCTTGTTTTGAACAGGTAAAGCTCTGGGATAAATGATAGAAACATGATGCACTTGCACAGTGACAGGATAGGTCCCTTTTAGCTTGTAGCTTAACCCTTTTAACACTTGGTGGCGCCAATTATAACCAGGTTCCATAAAGTTACAGTGCAAGTAGTAATATCTCAAATGTATATAGTGAAATACTTAAATGAGGTAATAATTAGTATTTGAGGAAAGCAAGAGTTCATCACTCTTCCAGGTAACATCCTGTGTTGGTTTCATGGTGCTGGTGTCGCTTTCACACTGAGCAGGAAACGCCTGGGACGATGTTATGTCATGTCACAACCTCTTCTCTGTAGCCAGACAGTTCTCCTTTTCTGGGCACATCCCCGGCACCTCACTCTCCAGTCATGTTAAGACTCTGTAATGTGCCTTTCGTGCTCATCATCTGCACTAATGAGTAGATTGTCTGAGTGTTGAGAAGAGACTTTGTGCACAGTACCGCATCTTTCTCCAATTATGAGCTATTTTTGAGTTTGCCTCCTCTTCCTGATTCTCCTCAGTTAGACAGGAAGTCTATGGAGGCCCGGACGGAGCGGTCAGACACGACATCCACGGCGGTGACTTTTATCTCCGTGTCTCCAAACTGCATGGTGGCCCTGATCTCCCTCCTGTCCGGGGCTCCTCCTCCCGCTCCTCCCACGGCTCCCGGAAGCGGCAGCGGCTCTGCTAGGTCTAAAGTTATCGCGCCGCACTTCCTGACGCCAGGGTCGGAGATGTACGTGACGTCGTCCGTGGCGCTGCAGTAGATGTTGATGATGATCTTCCGCTGGCCCACGCGGGCGGGCGTGTAGCTCCGCCTCACCACCTCGCCCAGGGCCACCGACTGGTCCACGGAGACGAAGCGGTCGAGGATGTCGGTGCACCACTCGCGGCCGTCCTTGACGAGGAGCTTGTCGCGAGGGTGGCGGCCCGGGATGAACCGGTTCAGGACGCCCACGCCGTAGGTCAGGGGGCATCGACGCACCCGGACCTGTGTGAGAGTCGCGCTTGGGTCACGTGTCAAAGACGTACTCGTCTACACTACCATGTGTGAGGCCTCACCACGGTGGGGTCCAGTCCAAAGAGCACGGCGCCCTTCAGGATGGTCAAACCAACGTCATGGGGAATGATGATGCGGCACGTCCGCCCCAGGGCCCTCTGGACGGCCTTCTGCAGCATGGGCGACTCTGCAAAACCTCCCACCAGGAAGAGAAACCGCACACCACTCACCTCGGGCTTCGCCATCAGCTCCTCTGGTTGAGGGAAGAAAAGAAATAAATCCACCCCACTCTTTCCTCATTGTTTTTAACTGTACTATGTGCCGGCAAAGGCCAAATACTGGAAAACTAGTTTCTTTCTCACCGATGTGTTTGACTATATTGACTATAGTGGGCTGGAAGAGCTCGTTCATGGCTTCCTGTGTGAGACGCAGCATCCCCTGAGACGACCACTTCACGATGTTCATGCTGAAACGCACAGGAGAGAAGGCCCCGTAACAAAGTAGGGTTCAAGTGCTTGTTGGGCCGTTTCACACACACACACACACACACACACACACTCACTTGCTCCTCCTCAGAGCGGCCTCCACGCTCTGCCCCCGGTGCCTCTTGTAGTAGTCGATGAAGGAGAAGGGCAGGGAGATGTTAAGGGCGTTGGCTCTGCCCGGTGCCGCCGTCCGCTTCCTCGCCTCGAACGCGATGGTGAGGTCCACCCAGGCCGCCGGCCGCTTGGCCTTGAAGCTCTGGATGAAGTCCTCGCCGAAGATCTGGCACAGCATGGCCTCGAAGGCCAGGTCCACGCCCACGGCGCCGTAGGGCCCACCTGAGGGAGGGAAACCCGAGCGTTGGACGGCCCTGATAGTCGCAGCATTTGCACGTGTGAACGGAGGGAGCACTGTACCCGAAGCCTTGTAGAGCTCCTTGAGCGTTCCCTGCGGCTGCTCGATCTGATGGACCGTCAGGTCCACGGTTCCTCCCCCACAGTCTGCAACAATATACCTGTCGCCTACACAATGAGAGCATTGTGGGACGAAAAACACACCATTCAGGGATTTCTATTTTCATAAAACCAGTTGTTTCATGAACGGGAGAACTTATCGGGCCTATCGGCTCGAGGAAACACTCTACACAGAGTACAGTGAGATAAGTTGTCTTCATTTTTGAGGAATGTCTAGATGTCATGTTTCCTGAGTGTGTGTTTCCTCTGAAACAGGCACTCAAACATAAACAAGCTCCAGGCTCCTGTGATTGCTGCGCTCCCTTGTGTGCGTGTGATAGAGATCGGCGTTAAAGCCCAGTTTGAACCCGCTACAACACCAGGGTGATTTAAGACACGCAGCGGAAAAAGACAGAATGCAACGTCCCGAATTCAGCAGAGGTTTAGGGTAAAACAGCGTTTCTTTTCCTTAGGTCTGGTTCCAGCGGTGCGGCCGAGCGTCCCCCTGGGCTGGGCCCTTCCTGTGTGTGTGTGCAGGGACAGGAAAAGGAGCAGAGCGGGTCAACGGGGCACGTGGCTCCTCACAGGTCAACACAGAGCCAGCGCTGTGGGAATCCAGCCAGATGGATGACTTTGATTGTCTGGTGGAAGGTTGACTTCACCTCTGACAGCGAATCACGACTGAAGCTGCAGGAGCTGTTTTAGGACATGACTTGGTGCGAAGAAACATGTGATATGTTTATATTTTGTCTAATTATTTAGACCTTATTCATTTTTTTCCCTGAAATATTATAAATAGAAGCTCAATGTAGAAAAACAGTTGTACTAGAGACTAAACACTTGACCTAAAAGTAAAACCAATTCATAGTGATTCAAGGGCCTCTCGGATAAGAGCAGTGGATGAAAGAGGGTCAGTCGATGTGTGTGTGTCTGACTCTTTTTCTGGGGTTAAAGGTCATCAGTCACTATCTCCAAGCACACGCCAACACAACAGTGACTCTTACCGGTCTGCAGCTCAGACCACAGCTCTCCTGTTCCGCTCTCCACCAGGAACGTCCTGCTGTGCCGCGATCGCCTCAGTTGCTCCCGCGCTGCAACACGCATGCACACGCGCGCGCGCGCACACACACACACACACACACACACACACACACACACACACACACACACACACACACACACACACACACACACACACACACACACACACACACACACACACACCTTTAATGCTTGTATTAAGAAATACCATATGTCGTCTTGATTCCAACCAAACACAGAGTTTGAAAACTAAATGTGAGACATTTAAACTACAAGCATCTAACCTTATGGTTTCCATTTTGCTCTCTAGTTTAGGGGTATAGTGTAGTAGGAATTTCTCCTCCTTCGACATTGGTCTGGGCCCCTCTTTTATAAATATGTACAGTTAAATGTTTTAAAAGAAAAAAAGTACCAAAGCAAGAGTCATAATCTTGTTGCATGATGGGAGCAATGCATCAAATGAAAAACACTCTCACATTTCAACGTTCTGCTTTTTGACAAGTAAAGTGTGGAGCTGGCAGGGTATTATTATGGTTAAAGACCAACACAAACAGAACAAAGCTGACAGACGTACTAAATAGCGGACGGCCTGTTTGACAGATTAGATAGATTAGATATAGCACATACGTACAGGCCTCCCTACAGTGAACACCCTGTGAGGAACGCTGTGGGAAAAGCTCTGAGTCCAACGTTAAAATGCGCCAGTCGTATTTTAGGTCCCACTCTAGGTTTGACAGGCTGGAGTGGATTGTTTATGTAACTACGTGAAAACAATTTTTACTCGGTTTCCCTAAAGCCCATGAGAACCACACGCACCACAACCATTAGAATAAGAAAGGAGGGAACCAGCAGATTGATCGCGGCAATTACAGACCTGTTGAGCAACAATGGCCGAGATTAGCTCAGGTGTGTAGATGGTAAATGAAGCCGAACAAAGAACATCACAATCGAACAGGCCTTGATTTCATCCGTGTGTGTGTGTGTTGGGGGGGAGGGGGGCTGATGATGAATGGAACGCAAGTCTGGAAACCATTTACATGAAACAGCAGAAAAGAAAAACAGTGTGTGTGTGTGTGTGTGTGTGTGTGTGTGTGTGTGTGTGTGTGTGTGTGTGTGTGTGTGTGTGTGTGTGTGTTAATGACTCCCCAGCGCTATCTGTGGAGAAGAAATTAGGTGGAAATGCTAAAGATAGTAAAAGCCTACCAGCGAATCCAGGTTTGTGTCTGTGTATGTGTGTGTGTTCAGACTTGCTGCAGAGACAAAGAAAACTTGAGCCCAAATGTTAGGAAGACAGAGGGAAAAGAGGGAAAAATGAAAGTGGGTGAAGGAGAGGGAGACTGACAGGCCAAGAGGGGGTGAGATCATAGTCTCCCTGCACCTTGTTCCAATTACAATATCCTGCGCTGAGTGTGTGTCTTTTGTGCGTGAATGCTGTGTGTGTGTGTGTGTGTGTGTGTGTGTGTGTGTGTGTGTGTGTGTGTGTGTGTGTGTGTGTGTGTGTGTGTGAGACTCTGCATATGTATAAGTGGGGCTGTGCAGGGGATTTTGGACGGCGTGTTTGCTCGCTGAATTATGCATCACGCTCCTCTTTTTCCAGCCTGAAATTGCTCTTTGTTCCTGTTCAGTACTTTCCTGCTTCGTTCCAGTGCAGCTGCACTTTGCTTTCTGAGAGGCCACTCGATCGGTTTGCTCAAGTGTTGTGTTACAGTGTTGTGTTGACTTCTGGCAAATGAACTTTCACAATTCAAAGACTTGATCTCAAGAATAGTCACAATGGTGTCACTGCAGTAGTTCACTGTTTTGATTCAGTCTTTTTACTCCAATCAGCAGAAAGAAACAAACTTCAGTTCTTCACAATTTAGTATGATCAAATCATAACATTGATATTAGGTATAAAGGTAGTTGTATACATCTTATTTCTTATGCATTCCCTGCAAAAACAGTTAAAGGACCAGCTTTTATAAAGGTGGGCAGAAATGCTGCGGCCTGTGATCAGTCATCTGAGGCAACACAATGAAAGCATGTGAAATCAGATCTTTATCCTCAGAGATCTCTCAGACGTCTGCTCACATACACACACACACACACGCACGCACGCACACACACACACGCACACACGTGTCGTTTGCAAAAACCACAAACCCCGAGTGAAACCAAACAACGTTTCCAGGAACACAGTTTGGAGTCAAGCTCATGCTAAAGAAAACAACAGGAAGAGCGTTTCCTACCTTGTCTGAAGCTGGAGTCGAAGGACTGGGACCCGCTGGGGTCGAGGCCGTTGGTGACCGGCTGCAGGCTCAGGTCAAGCACCTGGTGGAGACGGAGCTTGCGGCAGTAAATGGACGCGGCCTCTGGTTCCAGGGCAATGAGGAGCTGCTCTGGACAGTCCGCCGGCACCAGACCAGCCTGGACGTGGACGCAGAAGAGAAGAGAAATATTTACAAGCAGAAATTTATTACCCTGTAATTCTGGTGACTTTTATAGCAATACCGAAGGCTCTGAACAAGAGAAAGCAGAGAAGGAGACTAGTCTGAAAGGGGCACAAACCAACGAGAGGCAGAAGGAAAAGAAGACGACACCTGGGGTCCAATCATACACATGTACAGTAGAGGAGCTTGGTCTGAATGTGTTGGGAGATACGTTGCGTTGTGGGGGGAACGCGTGTGTTTGTGTGTGCACCGGCTGGGCGTGAACGTGTGCATGCGTGCAGGGTGGGTCCGGGCTCCACTTCCTGTGTTTGTGCGCCGGTCTCGCTCATTGTTCCATCCTGGTGACATCATTTTTTTTTTTTGTCCAGCAGTTTACCAAGCAGCATGTATTAGGCTGAATGCCATATTGTGATGCACAGCTTTGGTTTAACAAGAGGGGTATGTATAAAATATATATACTCTTCTTGATTAATGGTTTATTTATTGTTTTATTTAGCATATCCTAAATATGTGTGATGTCGCCGTGTTGGTGGACAGGTTAAGTTTCTGCTTTGGGGTGCAACCAGCTGCTGAAACCAAGCAAATTTGTTAAGCAAACAATTGGTGCAGTGAAAGAGCCATATAAGACGCACCGGCATGTAATACGCACCCAATTTTTAAGAATGAAAATCTAGAAAAAAAAGATTCTGAACCAAATACTGTAGTAAAATATTTTATATCAACTGTATAAAAGTTAACAGCTGTTTAAGAACAATTGTAGTCACAGATTGGATCTTTTTCAGATCAGTAAAAAAAAAAACAAGACAAACATAATGGGCGGCACAGTGGTGCGGCGAAGAAGGTTCTGGGTTCGATTCCCGGAGGCGGCCCTGGTGCCTTTCTGTGTGGAGTTTGCACGTTCTCCCCGTGCTTGCGTGGGTTCTCTCCGGGTTCTCCGGCTTCCTCCCACAGTCCAAAGACGTGCATTAGGTTGATTGGCTTCTCTCCATTGCCCGTAGGTGTGAGTGTGTGTGTGAATGGTGGTCTGTCTATGTGATGCCCTGTGGTGGACTGGCGACCCGTCCAGGGTGTACCCTGCCTCTCGCCCGTAGCCAGCTGGGTTGGGCTCCAGCACCCCCGTGACCCGGCATTAGGGAATAAGCGGCTTCAAAAATGGATGGATGGAAGACAAACATACCGGTACGTTTCGTCTTTGCCCCCACTCATCACTGTAAAGTCCACCATTGCCCCCCACTCGTCATCACCATCACTGTTCCAGTGCAACATTGCCCCCACATTAGTAATACCGTAATAGCCAGTAACACTGCCCCCACATTAGCAAGAATAGCGAGTAACATAGCATCGCCGCTCCTCACCTGCTGCTGACGATCCGCGCTACGGTAGGATCGACGAGCAGAGGGCGAAAAACGAGGGGAAAAAAGTGCGTCTTACACGGAAAATACGGTAACTGAATGTATTGGATTGTAAATAGCCATCCTGGTGGGGGAGAAAACAGTGGAGGACACTGGATCGTTTAAATGCACTAAACCACTCGGTACTTCAAAAAATCTTTTCAGGTAGAAAATCTGTCCGAGCGTCATCGTCATCAAGACGAGAGCTTTGAAAAACGACCACAGCACCAGTTGGCTGTTTGTGTTGTCGTTTTTTACTCTGTGGACCCTCTCGCGGACCTCCAGGTACTCCTGCTCGCGCTGCACAGCCGTCATGACCCTTGCCAGTTTATTAATCATCTCCAGCTTGTTTCGGTCAGCTTCCGTCTCCATGTGTTGGCCTTTAGGCGCCTTCCCAATATCAATGGAGAACATCACAATCTTAGGCGTTGACATCTTGTTGCGGAAGCAACACTTGTAGGTTCCGTCCACGTGGGCTGCCTCTGAGTATTTTCCACCGGACTTTCTGTGAGCTTTGTAGATCTGCTTGCCATCTGGCCCTGTGATCTCCACGTCGATGTCCAGGAGGCTTCCTCCGGCTATCTCGAACATAAAGCCCATCTTGGTGCCGGAGATGACCTTTTCGTAGAAGCATTCCTCGGCATGGGCGTCTATGCTAACGAAGTAGCCGGAAGCGGCGGCAGAGAGGACGGCCAGCAACAAAACCGGCTCAAAGACGGTAAACATGGTTGTAATGCTTTACAGAGCCCCCACGGTGTTATAAAGGACCGGCCTCGATTCGGTATGTCCCGCAGGAGCGCAGCATGTCAGGCTGCACGAGAGAAGCGGAAGAGGAACGCGTACGAGCGTATACGGCGGCCCGGGAGGGACAAAACTCTCATTCACGCGTAATGTGAGAGGACTCGTTCCCGTGTAGGCGCCCGATCCTTACAAGTCATAGTAAGAAGATTATGGGGTGCCGAATGTAAAACGAGCACCTATAACTAGTTTTCTCACATTTAACTAAATGACCCATGTTTTCTCACATTTAGTTAAATGTGCAAAAGTCAAAATGTAAATGTTAAATATAAATGTAAATGTTAAATCTAAATGTTAAATCTTAAATCTAAATGTTAAATGTAAATGTAAATATTAAATGTTAAATGTATATGTTAAATCTTAAATCTAAATGTTAAATGTAAATGGTAAATGGTAAATGTTAAATGTAAATGTAAATGTTAAATGTTAAATCTAAATGTTAAATGTAAATGCAAATGTTAAATCTAAATGTTAAATCTAAATGTTAAATGTTAAATGAAAACTAGTTATAGGTACTCCTTTTACATTCGGCACCCCATACAGCCAGTGATCTCTGTGGGAGCCTTGGTCTCCTGCTCTCTCACTGTCACACACACACACACACTGGTGCAATCGAGGCAGCGGTGGATGTGCTGGACTCTTCACAGCAGGAAGAGAAGGATGTAGGTCTGCGTCCTCACCAGATACGCGGCCTCTCTCATGAACTGCTTGGCAGGTTGTCTCCACACAGCGGGGACGGTGATCACCCATCTTATCTCCTCCCCTTCCAGCACCGACGACGACTGGTCCTTCACCTCCTGAAACAATACATGAAAACGATCAGCGATAACTGCGCAGAGAGCGAAACCAAATATCATCCCTTCTTCTGCCCTTAAAGGAAAGCCCCATCATGAGACCTTCAGAGCGTGTTCCCTGAAGAAGCGCAGGGCGTGAGCAAACACCTCGATGGCCCTGACCCTGCGACCGTTGACCGCCTCCAGCTCCGTTTCCATGGTGAGGTCCTGGAAGCGACAAGTTCCCACTATGAACCCTTTTTATTTAAAATGTGATTAAAATGTGACTGAACTATAACCTCTGAGAAAGGTGGCTCTCCGTCACTGTGGGATGTAACTAGTGCTGCATATATCATGTAAAGAGGGATTTGGACATCCTTCCCTCTCGTTCTCTTACACTCGTACTGTGGATCTTCATTTTAAATTTATCAAAGTAGAGCCAATGCCGGGCCTCGTCCGGGTCCAGGTCATGATAAAAATCCCTGGCGGCGAATCCGAAACTGTGGAAGCGCAGGTCGGGGGTCAGCAACAGGCACGTGGGGCTCTTCTGATTGGCCACGCCAGGGTCCCCGCCCTCCCAGCGCCTGCGAGGATTGGACGAAACAAAAATCTGTCACCTGAACAACAAAACTAAAGAGGACCAGGAAGGCTCTTACTTCATCATGTGAATCGCCTCGGAGTCGTGCGTGAAGCTGAACGCGTAGCCGCTAGAGGTCGTCCCGAAGTCTATCGCCACGACAACGGAGAATGGACAGGCCATCCTGGGTCTGACCTCCACTCTCTGAGAGAGAAGCAGAGCGATGGAGACCTGTGTGGGTGTGTGTGTTGCCTCTTTCATAGCTTCACTGCCAGCGTGACCTCACTCACCACAAACATAAATGTTATCACAAACCACTAATTGCACAGCGAAGAGGTTGTGGGTTTGCAGGTTGTGTTGAAAAGGGCTATATAAAGAAAAACTAATAGAAGGGCGGTGGGGAGAGTGTGTGCACAGCTACCGGCGAGGGCGAAGGTGTGAGGGGTGCGATGCTGCACTCGTTTCTGGTTGTAGCCGGCGACGACGGCACTGACGAGTCTTCACCTTGAAACAAATCCAGCGGAGAAGAGTAGTGTAAGTGATTTACAGCAGCAGGCACGCAAGGCTGATGAAACTGTATTAATGCCATTAAAATCTCATTACAAATGTCTTGTGTTGGAACAGCGCCACACGTACTTTACTGGGAAATGATCAGTAAAGACAAAGAATCTGAGTGTGGTTAAAAGCGAATATGCCGCTATTGGAAAAGTTGCCTATCACAGGAAAAGGACTGTCATCCGATGTTGATACTAACATAAAATGCCAACTTAAGAGCCCGCATGCGGAGAACACCTTATTTTTCACCTTGAAGATTGGTCAGGACGTAAACACGCCCATGATCCAGTGTTTAATATTCGCAATGCTCGGGAATGACTGGAATGCCAGTGGAATCTGATGTCAGTAATGCTCCCAAGTGGGAGGGAGACGCGGAAAGGTCAACGCGTTCACGCTCCCAGAGATAAAACAGGAAAAGTGAGTCATTGCAACCGGGTTGCCATAGCGACGTGGCGCACGCGTCTCACTCGGTATCTGCAGGCTGTTCGCGTCCAGCTGCACCTCGTCGGCCATCTTCACAGGAGCCAGCGTCTGCGGAGGGACACACCAACACCAGCGTGACGCGCACGTAGAGAAAGCCTGTAGTTTGTCGTCATCAATAAACCCATGAACAGTGATCCCCGCCCCTGAATGTGATTCATCTTAAAGTAAGACAATGAGCTAAGTTCATCAGGTCACAGGTAACGCGTCATTAAAGGTAAGACGTTTCTAACGTATGCATCTGAGTTTCTGATGAGCATGATGGAGGAGATGAGCTGGGGAAATACAAAATTACACATATAATATTAAATATGTCTAATAATACATTATAAAGTAATATGAAGTATTGCACATTTAAGTCATAAGGTATTTATGATAGTTTTTTTCCAATGATAACAGGTAGGATTCAGCCTTTGCATATTAACTGTACATAAAGGCTTTCTATTAGATAATAGGAATAAAGATGCAGTCAATGGTCCAACTGCACTTGAACATGAGTCGCAGCAGCTTTAAGTGTCTGCCCAGAGAAGTCTTCAGTTGTATGTTTAGGAATCAGAATCTCTCACAAATACCAGTTTAAGCCAACAGTATAACGGGAAACATGTGGACGCATCAGAGAAGCTGAATTTATGAGTATCCTTACACAACATGCAATTAGTAGAGACTCCCACTGCACCTACCAGTCCATGTACTTTATGTGCATTTTTTTTGCATGTTTATGTAATCCACACTGTGTGTTTTTACTGTGTGTGGGGTTTTCTGTGTGGAACTGCAGCGTTGGAAGTCGTCGTGATCTAAACCAGGAGCAAACTCAACAGATGAGCGCAATGAAACAAAGATGTGTTTGTCTAAAGCTCTTTGTGGCCAAGTGTGTGTGTGTGTGTGTGGGAAAGAGAGAGAGAGAGAGAGAGAAAGAGAAAAAGAGATTTTAATTTTAAAAAAGAGAGAGAAAGAGAGGAATAGTGAGAAGGGAAATGTTAACTTTTCTGGACATATCACATGCATGGATTCAAAGACGTGGCTGTAACATTAGAATGTGATGTTTGCTTCAAACTCAACCTTCTTGCTTTTTAATGACAAAACCAGAGATTGGATGAGACTCCGCTTCCTTCATATAGGCTACTTTTCTTTCTGCTCTTCCTCTGTTAAACGTAACCTCTTTAAACTCAGTGAGCAATCGATGGTTTCCACCGGCCACCTCTCCTTGATTCATTTATTTGTCTTTCTCGTTTTTACACACGACTGAAATCCGGCAAGGGCTCAGCACAGGAAACAAATGTCCTGTGAGACGGTCCATTAAATGTTAGGGGCAGGTTATTCAGCACTTTCATGCACCATTAGCAATAAAACTCTTGCGCTTTATTGTCTATGGAGCCACTTGGTTAATTTACACTTACTAGAAATGTAACTTCATGAGAGCAGTCGTTCACTCACCTCGCTCAGTGCTGTCGCAACACTATGACCTCGTCCTTTTGTTTCCTCTCCAAACTCTACCAGCCGTCAGTCTGAAGTTGAAAGCGGCGCGATGGAGACTAGAAGACACAAGAGGAAACTGTGCCTGGAAACCAGAGGATGCTTTTCAGGAAACCACCCGGGTAGAGATCGAATCCCCCGCGTATTTCTTCAATTCCCCGGTGCAACGAAGGCGCGGCGAGAAGCGAGGGCTGGAACTTCAGTGGAGGGGATCTGTTTGCTCCTCTCCTAACAAAGTTCCGATTCGGATCTGCACTTCTGCGCGTCTGCAGCCGAGCTCGACATCTCTGCGCTGGAATGTCGGAGAAAAGTGGTGACACTCACACACATGAACACACACACACACACACACACACACACACACACACACACACACACACACACCCACTGCCGGTTGCAGGGGTGGGAGGGCTGTGACAGCACATGGGGGGAGTGGGTTCACCTCACAGGGAAATTGCTGAGGGTGGAGTAATGATGGTGAGCATGCGATGCCTCCCAGTGAAGTCGTCTTGACCTCCCTCGTCCCTCCCACTCCTCCCTGTTTATCCTTCCTTGTTTAATTAGCTCTTCCTGTCTTCCTCGCTCTTTCTCTTTTCGTCCCGCGCAGCCTTTATGCTCCACGTTGCTTTTGTTCTGTTGCTTTTCCCTCGGTTTGACAAGCTGACAAATGCAGCGAGCAGCCAGGTGTGTTGGGTCAACCTATAGCAAATAAACGTCTCTGCTCTGCTGCGGCTTCTCAGCGAACACCTTTGAAAGTTTGTTTATTCCTCTACAACCGGTGACTCACTTTAACTCTTAAATCAGAGCATTGATACAGTTCATTTAAACTGATCTCTGCTGTCTTTTCACAGCTATTAGACAAAGTTTGTATGCTCCACACACAACAGTGGTATGCGTCTATTAATCTGAAAGTTAAAAAGGAAATACCATTTTCAAAGATGTCAGACTACTACCTTCTGCATGATATCTGTCATTTGCTTCATTCCTTTGCAATTTGAAAAAACTCTCATACGTCTGTGTGTGCATATTGTGGAATCCATGCTAATGCTGCAGGGATCTGATTTCTCCACACTAGGCCTATGATTGAAAGCATACATTAACCTCCAGCACACACACACACACACACACACACACACACACACACACACACACACACACACACACACACACACACACACACACACACACACACACACACACACACACACACACAGGCCTCATGGGTATACAATAGAACAGACCCCTGATATATATACACACACATCCACTCAATCTCCTTGTCTTGTCAGATTTCCAATTGCATTTGATTATGTGTGTGTGTGTGTGTATGTGTGTGTGTGTGTGTGTGTGTGTGTGTGTGTGTGTGTGTGTGTGTGTGTGTGTGTGTGTGTGTGTGTGTGTGTGTGTGTGTGTGTGTGTCTGGAAGCCATTACCTGCCATGTCTCTCCTCACTGCCCCAAAACCAAGAGGCCCCATATGGATCCTGCCATCACCTTTTTCTTTTTTTCTCTGTTCTTCCTCTCCATTGCCTCGTTCGCTGCATTTCTCTCTCTCTCGTCTATTTTACAGGCCGTTCACGTCTCTTTCCCTCTAAATTGTAACTGTTGTTAGTTTTATTTTGTCAGTAACGCACTAGTAGTCATGTTAAAAAGCTATGTTATTAGACAGTCTATAAATAAATTTGGTAAATTTTACATTTTTCCAGGTGTGAGCTCTGAAACAACCTCCTCCTCCAAGCTCCTCTATAGGTAGAGCCAGTTATGAAGCATGCTGCACAGCCTTACTATTCCCAATATGGTTCAGATACAGGAAGACCAATGCAGGAAGTGATGGAGTCAGGTCACAGGAAGACCATGAGTTAGACAAGCGCACACACACACACACACACACACACACACACACACACACACACACACACACACACACACACACACACACACACACACACACACACACACACTGTTATGAGCTATATTCCTATAGCTCATAAAAATAACTCACAATCACATCCTGAATGAAGGCCTGTTACATCACAGGTTCAGAGGTGACAGTATTAATGTTACTGCCCATGTAACTGGGCTCAATCTGTATTTTCGACCTGCATTGCCTGTACCTGTTTCCATTCTTCACACTAAGCTAAGGGCTCATAACACAGCTTTAGAGGAAGAGCTGGGCTGTCAATAATAAAGATATTATTTACTTTCCCATGAAAACAAAACTTTCTGCTGATGCTGATATTGTGGTACTTTACTTGTCCTGCACGTGCGTGGCCTTGTGTTTCTAGAACAAGAAACTCCACATATTGTACATATGCAGCTTTTTGCGGGATGTGTGTTAACAGGGCATGTGGATTAAAGGCCCTGCTACATGTAGATATATCAGGCTCCTGCAGGAAACAGAAAGAAACAACACGTTCTGAGCACCAGTGTGAGCACATGAACAGCAATGTATGTGTGTGAGTGCAGCATTGGCCAAATTCACCCTGATGAAGCCTTTGGGTGGAGGCATGGGGCGACAGGAAAAGCAGCAGGAGACAGGGAGACACACACACACACACACACACACACACACACACACTACACGATTGCCGTTTGGCATAAGGTCTGGGCTATTGTGTAATAAATAATCAAAAGAGCAAAAGAGAGAGAGGAAGTGAATGTACAGTATGATTAATAATTGAACAGTAAAGACAGACCAATGGAGCGAGAGGAGGGAAAGGGGCGTAGTCCAGCAGCCATGGGGGGAGCAAAGGAAAGAAAAGAAGGGAAATAGTTTTAGCTGTGGACATGCCTGATACATTTATGAAGTCAAGACATTGCTCTAATCCCAAGGTTTCCAGGAAGTGTTGCCTTAGACCTTCACAAATGAATCTGATGCAGACACATCTCAGTGGACACTGTGCACATCCATGCATGTCACATCCAACTGACGTAGCAAGTTATAAATCTGTTACAGTGACACTTGTGATAATAACTCTCCTGCTCCACTATTGTTCAGTACTGTAGTATTACATTTCTCCTTAACATGCATTAGTGGTTATGGCTGTAAAAATGGGATCGTGGACCAGGTCTGCTGCCTGACGCCCCTGCATGTGCTATGCTCTAACGTTTCTGCTGGTGGACACACAACACTGTCTGAACCGACACAATGTGTTACAGTCGCCCTCCAAAGTTATTTTAAGGTAATGCACCCTGCCCCCGGGATGCTTTTTCTCCCTCTGCTCTGTTCTACAATGGCAGTAAACCGAGGCCTGAATGAGACTTCAGTCAGAAAGAAAATGCTGAAGCGCCGAAAAGCAAGTAAAGTTAAAGAAAGGTTATTTTCAGAATCTAGCCTGAGAATGGCTAAATTTTTAATACTGTATAGACTAAACTGTTAATGGCAGGATCCCAGCAAGGTTATGTTGAAATGGGTTAGATGAATAAAGTGGAAAACATTCAATCTCTGTTTAAGATGAGCTGAGCTGTAACTCCCATGATGAAAACAGGTGATTCTCATTTTAAGCTCTGACCAAAAATAGACTAAATAGTCACTGAAGCTATAAAGGGGTCTGATGCAAATGAGGTGGCCATTCTGTCCGACTGTGCCATATTGGTCATTGTCTATATTTGGATCGGATCTTGTCAGGAGCAGCAATATCAAGCTGTTTTCACTGGTCACGCCTATCTCACAGCACCTAGGGTGGAGCATGGCACCCCTCTGTCACTGTGCAAGTGGGTGGGTGTACAAGAATATGCCAGTCGTGTCTGTCCCTCGTATTATATTAGTTGGATTAAATAATTTAGCATGCACAAATCGTGTATTGACAACAAGGCTGCCCTGAAACTAATACATTTATTTAGTTTCATTTAATGTTCTTAAGAAAAATGTTTATTCAACTGGATGACAAGTAGCATAAAATATTACATTAAACAGTAATTAATAAAAGCAGTGTTTTTGCCATGCACTTTATTTAGAATGTATTTTATAAAGACAACTGAATAAAAACATGTCCGGGCTCCAGTGTGTTGAGAGAGTTTTGCAAAATTACTGTGGTAATATCATAAAGGTCAACCAAAAGTTTAAAAAACTGAAATAAACACAGCTTACGTTAAAATGTTTTTCTAGAGTTTTGGACACATTAGAAGCAACTATAAAATAATGCATTCCAGTGCAAAACCAGCAGACAATGAAACATAAAGTATAAACAGTTGAAAAATCCCCTTGAATCTTTCAAATCAAAAACTGAGAAATGTGAAAAGCAACTGCAGCTTACTAACACGCCACACACTGCTATCACTACACACTGTACTACTTAAAGAGACACTGGACCAACACAGATCACTGCCATCAGTCAGACGCAGTTAACGCTTGACGGTGTCAAACATTAACCGATCCCATCGATTACTAAAGGGAGAGTGAGGGATGAAATCGACTACACTTTGTTTACCTACGTGAATGGAGGGAAAAGGCGGGGCGCGTGTACGTCTGGGCCAATAGCATCGAGTGGAAGGGGTGACGGACGTACGATGCAGCCAATGCGTGACGTGTACAGCTGGACAAACACGACCACGACACAACGATTTTCCCTCTCAACGTTTGGCCATAAAACTGTGGATGTATCCGTTGATTAGCCGATAACGCGAGCTAACGGACCAGGGGGACAAGTGTTTGTTTGGCTTATTAGATAATCTTACAAACAATACTTGACTGTGTGGGCTTCCTGTCACGTCGGGGACCGGAAAAGTGCCGCTTTCGCACGACAGCTGGTTTGCGGATTCCCCCCATTTGCATTTGAAGTTGAGTGGTGAGTGTGATGTTGACGGAGTAACGAAATAAGCTAGCAGGTATTATAGAGAAAAGAAAGACCGGCACAGAAAAAGCAGCTAAAAGCCACGCGCGCATGATATAATTCTTGTTACATACTACTAACTTGTGCTATTTTCTCTGAGCGCCTGCTTCATTAACGGTAATGTCACCGCAGCCAAACAATACTAGCTACTATTACTGTGTTGCACCACTTAGCGGAGTCCTCGTATATTGGATTGTAAAGAGGGAAATTCCCGTATAAATATCACCATAAAGGTTGCCAGTCTGCTCGTTTATTAGTTATACTTGCCTTGTGATAACTGGCAACATCGCAGCACCGTCAAATTCATAAAAACATTAATTTACATGCTCATTTACATGATCAGAGATTCAAGGCTATGTAGCACACACCTGATCCGCTATAGGCCACTTAATATTAATTAAAATCATATAGTCCTCCTGTAAAAAGTCAGTTAAAGTGTGGCTGGCTGGATATGTGTAATTATTGGACAGATATGATGTTATTTCTAAAGCCACGCAGGCATTTGTGTTCTGGAAGCAGAGTGTAGCGGTGGTGTGGTGGAGGGATGTTTGTTCACATGCTGCGTTCAGGAACCGCCTGGAAGTTCCTGCTTTAAATAGCTAACGTGGCCAGATAGACACAACATGCATGGTGTAAAAGTCGGCACTGTTGTTTATGTTTTTTAAAAGTTTTGCCCTCTGCTCAGTGTATTTCGACGTTTAATTCTTTATAATGAAGATAATAGTTACATTAGTAGTTGTTTGGACATAGGCAGTAATTTAGTTAGGGTTAGGTTAGTGACTTTCCACATGTAGTTACTTTCATGTGAACTCACGTTCAAGGTTGTTTTTTTGCGGTATGAAACAGGTAGAAGCGCTGTTAACTTCAGAGTAAACTGTTGTCATTAAGTAAATGTATTTAACTTACCATCCCACTGGGTGTTTGACCAAGCAAAACATAGCATAATATTATGTCATGCTGCGACACTGCAGGCCAGGATGATGAAAGAACACCCACAGTGTTTTCTTTATCTAACTTAGCAACAAAACTTTAATCAAAAAATATTTTCATCGGAATCAACAAATGAAACTACTCAAACTGCATCAGGGCAGGATTTGGTTCCATCTTGATATCAATCATTCAGTTGCTCATCAGCCCCTGGGGGGAATAGGAATGGGAATACTGTGGTGGGATATAACCAGATGTTGTGTTGTAGCTGCTTGGATATCCAGGCCACATCTGTCTTTGCACATAACTGCAAATATTTTTGCACAATAAACAAAGAATTCATTCTTTCTTGAGCAGCTTGTGTTTCATTTTCTTGAAAAGTACACTGCCTGCCTGCACGCCTGCATACTAATATTTGTTGATTGAATGTGATTCATTGTTCAAATGGAAATCAGCAGGTTATAAAGGTTTTCGCTGGCCCACATCCCAGTAATTAGATGAATTCAAACCACCTCGTAGTTCAAAGGAAGAGTTGCGTGGTATGTTTTAACAGGATGTTCGGTTCGTTTGACATTTAAGTTCTCGTGAAGGCAGCACGGACCACGTGACCGAGCCAGCTTTCTAACGTTAGCACGGTGGCTAACAGGATTTAACTAAGTTGAGCTACGGTGCATCGCAGCGCACAGAAATCCCCGCTGGGCCAACGACGAACGCGCTTAATTGGCGGTGTAGTTGCCATTACTTTGTGTTACGTTGAAGACGAGGCCAAGGACACAATGCCAGGTAACGCTGACGCGAGAAAGCGTTGGTTTTTACGTGTCGTGTTTTGTTCGCGGAGCCTCCGCGGTGTCCTGAGCGGAGCCTTGTTTTGTTGACCTGCTTCACTGATGCTGCCATGCTGTAGCAGCGTGCTAGCTCGTAGCGGAGCCGCCGACTTTGTCCGGCCTCAAGCATCCGAACGGGGATTGTAGCTGACCACGCCGCAGGCTTCACATTGTTGTGATATCCGCACGCGGTGCTGTCGTTTAGCGCTTTGTGCGCCTTTTAAGCTGTTTTCGCCCTAACGTGTTTTCTGGGCTCACTGAGTGTAGCAGTTTCCAGCCCGTCAGTCGACTGCCCTTTGTTGTTTAACACACAGCTTTCACCTTAGGCCCGTTTATTGACAGCTACGTGTACCTGTGCGCTCGCAGCCACCGTGGACTAGCCACTTAGCATCACCTTGGCTCAAACCGCCCAGTCCTTCTCGCCAACTTTCAGGTAGGCCCGGACACCTGGATTAGCCCGTTAGCTCGGCGTTAGCAGGCTACGACGACGCAGCTCTAAACACACTACACGAGCTGCTGCCTTACATAATCTACCATGGAGTGTTTTGTTTTTGCCAAAACAAGCTCCGTAAGCATATTTCATTATTTCATTTATGCACGTTTGTCGGACTTGATTAATACGTTTACGCAATTGTTGCTCCGTTAATTGGGTCCAAGATTAAACCCGGTTGCTTTCTGTGAAAAAGTAGGGAATCGAGGAGCCGACGTGCCCAACTTTTATACATAGTCATTTTTAGTTTATGCGGGTCTTTTCTAATTGTTTAAGCTTAATTGTTGTGCAAATTAGCAACTCTTATAGCATTTTACGATTGGGTTGACGGCACTGAGTGGAGTAAAGTCATCTAAGTCCTATATAATGCATGTACATATGCTCCTTGTTAGTAACTTACCAAGATTACGTGGCTTGTCAAATGTTAAACGTGCACCAAGATAGTGTCAATTGTTTTTGCACTAGTGCATGCGGACACCGTTAAGCAGCTGTTTAATCGGTTGCTAATAGGTCCCAACGATAGCTCCTGTCAAGATAGTATTTCTTGTTTCACCTGTTTCAACAGTCCACTTGCACAAAACATGTAGACTTCTGTCAGAAAGGAATAGGTACTCCATGTATGGTCTCTGCAAATTACATGGTTAAAGTGGAAAAACTGCTATTTAAACATGTTAAACACCATGTGCAGTACATAATGCCTCAATGTGCACAGTCTATACTTTGAATCTAATTTTTATGGCTGGTATAGTGACACATCATAGGAGTAAATATATGCTAGCAGTAAGCTTCAGCAACTGTTGAATATTGATTTCAAGGCTGCTGTACCAGTCTCATATAGACATGCACATTATGTTTTTAATGTGTACTTTAAATTTCCAACAGATGACTGTATTAGTAAGTCTAAGAAATGATGTTGGTCATTTAAACCCTCAGACTTTTATTAACAAAATAATAAAAGGAGAAAAGCAGCAATTTTTGGAAGGTGATTATAGAGACATATTTGACGGAAGGTGATTATAGAGACAAATTTGACTTTAAGTGTTAGCTGAATCATTTTTTGTCAGCTCTCTGTGACATTATTGTTGTGTACTGTTTGAATTTCTTGGCTGTGAGACATGTTGAATTTAATGCAGCACATTGTGAATGCAACTGGCACTTTAATAAGCATCCAGGCAAATTTGGCTGTTGTTCCTCAGTACTTTTATAGACCGTAGTAAAAAAATCAACACTTTCACTCTGGCATGTGTAGTTAAAACATGCAGCCGAATTAAGTTTAGGCCCCTGTTTGTCCTGTAAGAAGAAAAAAAAGCATGATTGTCACTGCATCCTTTCTGGTCTTTCTGGTCATAGATAAACAGGGAGATGCCTGACTGCTCACCTACTTGGACAATCAGTAATTTATTTTTTAATAAATTGTTTAGTTAAACTCTTCTGAAGGACAGTGTTGGTCGCAGGTTACTTTTTTTTTTTTTTGGTGGCATCAGAAACATGCGACCAAGTAACATCTTGTCCTAGACATGGAAATAAGGTCATTGTAGGGGGGAAGTTGCTGTTGATAATTAGCACCAGTTGAACATTGCAGCGGTGCATGTGTCTGCATGAGACTGACCCTGGAGCTCTGCGCACGGCTCAGTTGAGATCACCGGTTTTCTTTTTTCACTTCCCCCACTCTGAGGCTGCAGTTGAGTCATGACAAGTCTGTTGGCGCTGGCTGTCTGAGGATTATGTCATTATAGTGGGCATGCGTCTTCATATTGGGAACGAGGTCTGTCTCACCTGGGGGTACTAATGAACAATAGTCATGTCTAGTTAATTCAAAAAGATGGAGCTGGCTTTTTAAACTTCAACGTTGCATTGAATTAATGCAGCCTTGCTTAACAGATAAATATCAATCACGTGAAAGTGAAACATAAACAGTAGAAAAGATAATAAACACATTATTCTCTGCCCAACCAGCACATGAACATCAGCGTCCAAGCATTACATTTTCAACTAAGCAAGAATGGCGGCAAATTCAGCATCTTTATTTAACCCTGTGCGTGCGTGTTTTACACTTACAGCACCATTACGCACGATGACTCACTCTAGTTGTCTTGACTAAAACGTGCAGACAGTGTCTCTCAGCCATGCAAACATCTGTGCCTCTGTTGACATCAGATCAGTCACATTTTTTGGTGGTAGACATTTTCTCTTTCTAATGAACTGATCTAATGGATCATAATGGTGAAACATCTTAAGGCTAGTAAATAAACTTTGTTTCTGTCCAGTCCTTCATCTTATCCATGTTGAGGCAGCATTAGCCACATGCTACAGTACAATTGCAGCTTCATTTTTGTCTTTTGGCTCATGTTAACTATGTTGCAACTGGTAATTTTCTTTTTGATATAGAAAGGTCAGTATAAATGATGGCTTCACAAAGTGGCACGGCTGTTTTAAGGAAAACAGTAAAATGTAGTAGTGATTGCTAGTCTGTATTGTTTCACTTTTTTAATTAATTTACTTAGCATGTTAGTTCTTTGATGGATAAATGTCCATACATTCTTTTCTAATTAGCTTCTCCCCTTATGTCCCTATAGTCAAACATAAGTCTTGCTTTTTTTGTCTTTCAATCAGACTTGAATCTTACTTGTCAAGATTGTTTTGGTTATGCTCTCACTTAAGCATGTGGTTGTGCTTTGTTTTCTCCATTAGCCTGTACCCTAACGAACACGTGTGAACGTTTGTGTGCCAATAAATGTTGTTGTACAACTTTTCTTGTTGCAACAAGTCTGTGTAGATCTGTTTTGTTGTGGCCTTAAACCAGAAAACAGTTCACAACTATAAGGGGAAAGAGGTTGTATTTGTAAAATATCAGTAGAGGCAGAGTATGGGGTAAGATTTGGAGATGAAAGGCAGAGATTTTTAGATGCTGTTTTTGTTTTATTTTTACTTGGCTTGTAAATCATGGAAATGTGCTTCCATGATGAATTTGATCAAAAGCATAATAAAGCTTTTCAGTTCCAGTTTTTATCTCTTTACAACATTAAACATTTTGTCTATCTACCTGTGCAGAGCCAGCTGAGATGAGCGGTCCCGAGGTGGCCAAGACACCAGGAGGCGGTGGTCCGGGCAAGGAGGGCAAGGAGCCGGTGGCCAATGGGCACACGGGAGAGAGCAGCGACGCCAACCCCTTCGCTGAGTACATGTGGATGGAAAATGAGGAGGAGTACAACAGACAGGTGTGCACATTATGAGTCCAGACACTGGTACAACATTTTTTGTATTCAAAATGTTACAAATTTAAATTAAGAAAAACATTATTTTAAGTTATTTTCATTATTTAGGAGTGAAGACAGAATGCGTTGGCCATGCTTGAATTAAATAGTTTTTTTTATAAGATTATTGCATGGTGTCCTATGTGAAGTTTCTCACATAAATACCTGGTGTCTGTTCCCTGTCATCTCCACAGGTGGAAGAGGAGCTGTTAGAGCAGGAATTCTTGGAGCGCTGCTTCCAAGAAATGCTAGAGGAGGAGGACCAGGACTGGTTCATCCCGTCACGTGACCTCAACAACCAGGGGGTGGCGCAGCTGCAACAGCAGCTCAACGGCCTGTCCGTCAGCGATCACCACAGCAACCTGGAGGAAGTGGCAGTGAGTCAGAGAAGCACCAAGTTTAACCGCATGTTTTACTCTCTTGATGCTGACATATATTCATTTCTCTCTTTTCTCCTTGATTTCTGCAGAGGAAGAGCATCTTGAATCCTGAAGCAAAGGAGTTTGTCCCGGGAAAGAAATACTAGGAGTCCCCCTCACCCCCATGGAGCCTCCACATGCACAAACACAGACACACACCAGTCCTCACTTATTCTCAGAGACTCTGGCAATTGCAGCCACACACACACACACACACACACACACATACACTCTGATTATCTTACATAGACACACACGCTCATCCCTACACTCTTGAAGTCAATGGCGTGCTGGCAGGCCCAATCGGGGGGTGGGGGGATTTCTTTAATTTTTTTTTCTTTATTCTTTTTATTTCCTGTTTGTTTCTTGTAAACTGAGGGACAGTGGGAACAGGGGTGGGGAATCGGGGTGTAATACCAGCACCGCTCTACAGTGCTAGTTCATCATTGCATTTCACATGACACTGATGTTTACAGAGCATGCAGATGTCTTTGAAGCCCCTTTTGAACTGAGGCAGCTACCAGCGAGTGATGTCAGGATGAAAAAAATCCAAACGTCTAATAAAAACTAAACAGAACTTCACGTACTTGTAAAATTGTTTGCTGTCTGATTGAACATTGCTTTTCAGAATTATAAGGATTTTGTGACCGTGATAATAGAATGACTAACATTCAAGGGACTTGATGGACGTCTGTCACTGCTCTGTAGACTTACACGGTCAGTCAAACCCGTCAGCGTTTGCCTCTATGATGTCATGAGCTTTCTGCGACATCACAGATCTTGTGCATCTGGAGATGCAAGTTACTTTTATCTTCAGCGGCACTGTTCCAGACCAAATACAGACCCTGACGCTCCCTGAGTGATCAGACAACACATGGACAGATTAAATCAATAAGTAACATTGTTTACCCAATCCAAGTTGGAAGTCCATGTTTATCTTTTGTCTAGGTTATAAGAAATTTAAATTTCCCACTATGAAATTAACATTATCAAGAAAATGCTACTTAGCAGGCGCAGAGCTTTTTTTTTTTTTTTTGGAACCTTATTTTTTTGCCATTGTTTTCTGCGTCCATAACTTAATTCTTCACTTAAATTTGGAATCATGGAATATGATGAATTGAGTTATTGAGGGAGTATTTGGTCTGGAACCTAGACGCTGCCTCTTTCTGCCCAAACAGTTTCAAGTGTCCACATCCAAATCAGGTTTTCAAATGGCCTCTCCTCCTCTTATGTAATTTCCTGTGTTTTTTGAGAATGAGGCATTTTGTGTCTCTACTGGGTACAGTAACCTGTGGTGTCCATTCAGTACTAGCCATAGGAAGATACGTGTGGAGACAGTATTGTCACATCCAGTCCGAATATAGCAGTAACGAACATGCGGCCTCCTTTATGTTCTTCTCTTTGTAGGTTGAATTTCTGGAGGAAGTTTTTTTTTTTTTTTTTTTCTTTAAACCACACGTCTTTACTCTGGTCTGCTTTTCCCTGAAACATCAGCATCTTTGAAGTTGTGAACCAATCTGGAAAAGAACCGCTACCAACCCAATGGCAAATTGGTGTCCATTTAATTGATTCTTGTTGTCACCAAGGAAACGTGACCAGAACATGGAGATAATTAAGTCTTGGTTTAATGAGAACTACCTTTAATAGTGTTGGACCACAACCGTCGAATGGCACCCTGGTGAATCCGATAGGAATGTCCGCCAGGTGGATTGTACAACATGAAATCATTTTTGGTGATTTTTTTTTGAGTTAGAAGACAGAGGCTGTTTAAAAAAAAGAGTTGAAGACACAGTATAAATTTCAATACAAAGAAAAATAATGAAAAAAGGCAAATAAAGAAGTTAAAGACATGTGGTTGTTTCTTTGTTTTCACATTGTTGTGTATGAACCTAGAATAGCCCATGCACTTATCAGGTCGTGGTCTCAAGCTAAACGTCAGAATGAGTGACGCAGCAGGAATAAGACCCCGAACACCTAAGGAAAATCTATTTAGCAGACGCAAAATAGGATTGGCCCAGTCGGAGCACAGTGTAAATAACGGGTGAGAGTCTACTAAAGCGGCGCAGATTGGTTAACAACCCACAAGATGGGGAGGAAATATAAAACAGGAAGTACTCAAACAGAACACGGCACTGAGTGATCATTTATCCATAAATGTACACACTGTAGAATATCACCTGCAATGGTGGAAACAAATGATCAGCTCCTCAGCTGAGATGTTTACTGTAAATACTTTAATTTTAGGTCTATTAACCACAGAAACCATCTGAACTACTGTTTGTTTGAACTGGTCCAACAGGAGGGCGCCTACACTTTATTGTCTCCTTTAGGTGCATGTTTTCTGTAATGCTGTGACTCACCCTCAGCTCCTGTATCTTGATAAAGCGAGAGCCACACGAGCTCTGAGCGCTTCTTCAGTGAGAAACGATTGTTCATGTAGGCTAGAAAACACAAACATTTAATGCTGACACAACTTTAAACTCAAAAGAATAAATCTTTTTGTCATTGTTAGACCGCCCCCCAGTGGCAAAAACCAGCTGGTAATACAACAATACTGTTCATAGGCTGATAGTAACATTTTCTAACATAATCAAATGGTACTGTTTCTCCACCGTTCTCTCTTTAACACCTTCAGTTTCCCCTGCTTAACAAATGAAGCTATGAAAGTATATGATCTTTATATGAAATGTGCTGCATAGAAAGTCATGCCAGAACATTTCCTCTTAATAGTTTATTAAGAATGTGCAAAATATAGTTTCATATAGAAATAACCTTCATGCAGCCGTCGAACCAACATGATTTGTTTTTGTAGTGAGATCAGTGTGATCCTAGTTTATTTACTAGGCTCAATATTAAGAGGAACGTGGCCATAGGAGTCCCGATTCAGTACATAGATATTCATTAAAATCAACAGTATTTTTGGTCAGTTAACACAGTATCACACAACATATTATTGTGATACTTGTGTATTTATATGTTCTTATAATATTATTGTCTTTTGAAGGTGTTGCGGTAGAAGACCTCAGCGTTGGCTGTGTAATCCATCCTCATGGTGAGGCCTAATCTCTGAGCTCCGAGGCTGGCTCCTCCCAGGGCTGACGACTGCTGCAAACTCAGGAGGCTGTAGCCGTGGAAACGACCCTTGAACCTGTCGGATGCCGCTACTTTATCCAGGACCTCTGTGAATCCTGTTTTGAGATGTGGAAACAAATAGAGAAAACTGAGCTATCAGAGCGTTGCCTAATTTTTTCCTCCAGGTTGAAAACTCATGGGAAAGCGAATTGGACTTCCTGACCTGGCTTCAGGAGGTCCCAGCTCTTCCACACGGAGCCCACACACAGAATGGGCAAACCGAGGTCCCCGCTCAGGAGAGGCTGTTAGAGGAGAACGAGGCAAATGAGGACCGTAGGAGCTGTTACTTAATTATACTTCACGTGCGCGCATGAGCCTTCTAGCAGCAAATGTGAATGTCCAGAAACTACTGTTTGTCAGAATGGAGGACAATAGACACAAGCTGGATCCTTACAAACTGGAGAAACTGATCGGCTGGTTGTGAAGCTGGAATCTACATGTTGAATTCTTTCTAAACTAAAATGTGAAAATTATCTCCCATTTATACTGCTTGTGTCGGGTTGGTTCTTTCGCTCCTTTTCAACAGAGAATAGCTGTAAAGAAAGAAAACCAGATCAAGTTGATCCAGTCTTGAATCTTAAATAGATCCTGTCACCTCTTGTGCTGCAGGTAAGACGGCCTCCACGTGTTTTGCCAGGACCCTTCCAGCCTGAGTGAACACATGTTGACAGAGAGCGTCTCCAGCCTCGGCACCTTCACAACACGCACACACACGATTCATTTCACCGTATTCACTCCTTCTTTGCTTTCCTTGCTGCGCAGGAAATTATGTGTTGCCTACCTTCAGCCAGCTTTTTGCAAAAACCTGCAAAATGTGACTTCTGGAAGTTTCTGTAGAGGTGCGGCAGCATTCCCATCAGGTCTGACACCTAACAAACATGCAGTTCCACAACATCTGAATCGTCTGAGTTATGAACACTTGCTGGCGTATTCTAACGTTAATGGAAAATTCACACAAAAAAGTGACTGTTGCTTGTCTAACCTGAAAATACTCCTCCATGGCTTTTCTGACATGGGTAATGTCATGAGGAGGGGCGACCAGATTGTCTCTGGCGTCAAACACCGTCTTCACGGCCGAATGAGCGATCCAGAAGGCTGAGAGGCAGAAATGGTCTCTAAGGCGTTTGATCGAACCCACAGAGCTTTAAATCATCCCGCGGCATCACAACGCTTACCTGATCCTTCATCGCCCATCATGTGACCCCAGCCTCCACAGCCAATCTGCGAGCCATCTGGATTGACCAGCTTACAGTTAGAGCCCGTGCCTGATATGAGGACGACACCTCCTGCAGAGAACACAGAGACGTGTGACTTTTATTACACAGCGATCGCCACTGTACAGGTCTCGTTAGCTATCTATTCAAGTCATATAGTTACTGAAAGACACAAGAGACGACACGAGGAGAATCAGGGGGTAAAGTATCGAGCCTCGCCCATTTATGATGCTTTATGGCCACATTTGCGTTTATATTCGACTGCCACATAAATGGACAACAGACAGCTTACCACAGTCGCTGGCTGTTGCCATAGCGCCAATGGCATCAGTGGTAATGAAGTAGTGCTGGCTGAGACTGGGGAAGCGTTCCTTCATCAGAGCCATCAGCTTCTCGATGGCGTCCTTCTGCTCGCCTCCACTCAGAGACATGCCCTGCAGACACGGGCAGGAAATATAGTATCATGGCAGGTGATTTAAAAGTGAAACTCATTGCTTTTACATGTGTGGCATGAGGATGACTGACCAGCAAGGACAGAGGCGTGTTGGGGTCCAGGCCGGCCACCACCTTGGCTCTCTGGATCATGTTGTTGATGGTTTCAATACATTTGTCCACTCCCACCAACTGAATATACACATGATTATCAAGTGAAATAAATATATGAACACAAATGTGTAGTAGAAGGTAGAAACCTCTGATTTACTGACTGACACCTATCACCTGAATGAGTATTTACCCAGTGGTTGGTGGAGGGCCCCTCCGTCTCTGCCAGGATCTTCCCATCTGCCGCCACCAACACTGCTTTGGAGTGAGTGCCTCCACTAGACAGGTCATAATGGAAACAGCATTACATTATGCAGGCACCAGCTGATAAGAGAAGGGCCATGATGCCTTAGTGGGAACCCTCTCAGGCAGTGAAGACACGGATACACAACCATTGATGCCACCAGTTTACTGTGCTCCATAAGACATAAGGAAGAAAAAAATCACTTGACAGCGACGCTGGAAAAACTTCCTGTTTCTCTGGAAACTGGTCCAGTCAGAATGAATCTCACTTTCCTAAGCGAGACTCATTAATGACTACTTCGCAAAAAAGAACACTGGCATCTACACAACACATTGGGGAAAATATATCATTTTTTAAATGCACCAGCGCTAATTTTCTAGTATATTTAACTCAATCTTACCCCTCTACTCCGCCGAACACTGTTGCCATGTCTCAGTTCCTGTTTGGTTCATTCAGCAGCGCAGGTATCGCGAGATCTGGAACCGAGAGGCGCCTGCAAACGAGAAGAACAGAAATGCCCGGCAGATGACAGCAGTGGATCGGTTTGTGCGTAGACAACGTGCGTGTTGCTCCAGCGTTCGTCTGCAAGTAGGATTTCGTTTGTTATCTCCACTTGGGATATTAACCATAAAGTTCTGTATTGAGCTGATGCAGGAATGAACCTTGACATTGTGTTTGGTTTCCTGTACTTGATTGTGGTTCTAGTTGCTCACACTAAGTTTGTAAAGCCAATATGTGGCAGCACAACAGCTGGTGTTGTGAAGCAACACTGGCCAATTAAAATAACGTTTTAGTTTTGACTCACGATGTAAAAATCCATGACCTGTGTCAAGAATAAGACTGACAAGAGATTTAGCACCGTGTTGTTGTGAGCTGGAAACAGGAACTCAGAGTTACGCTGTGAGCCAGCAGGAGGCATCTGCAACACATTATGAGGCCGACTTAAAAAAATAATAACTGCCATTCCTTGGCTAGTATAAACTTTCATAACGTTTCTGCAGCAGGCTTTGTCTCAATAATAACCGTGAGTTCACACAAACCCAATACCGACGCTGTGATGTCGCGCATTTGCCAGTATAATTCTCACGTATTGCTGTGTTCATATATTAGATTCCTATTAAAAGCATGATTTGCGTATGTCGGAGATGAAACCGACAGAGAAGTTACACAAGCGTGAGTAGGTGGGAGGGAGGAAGAGAGCAGCAGCCCGATGCACGCGCTGCTCACTCCTCCCGCAGCAAACAGCGCGCACGCATTACTAGCTTCCTTTACAAATTAAAAGCAGGCATTGGACAAAAATAAAGTTCCTGTTTACTCCATACGCGAAAGGTTTAATCAAGTAGCTTATAAACACGGAGTAAACTGAGCTAATGACTTGAAAATTGAATTGCTTTCTCTGGTCAGTGTCTTTATTTGCTCTATCTCTGGGATAAAACTGGTTATCCAAAATAGGTTGGGCCTATTTTCAAACTCCTTTTTTTAACAGCCTTTGTTTGTTCTTTGCTGCTACCAGTTTGAACATAAGAGTAGTAAACTATGTCAGTAAATTAAGCGTCAGCAACTTAGAACAACACGGTGGTTTGTTTACTAAAACCCAGTATATTAAGAGACAGGAAACATATGTATTTTAATAAATATTCGTCCCGTATAGTTTACATTCTTATTACCAATTACGCTTTTTTCTGCAGATTACTGTACTGTACTGTACTTTGCCTTGGGCCTTAATTCAGACCTTTATTGTGAAGGCGGTGGCCGGAAGCTTTGTACACTGACGGTGTCTTTGGTCCAGCCCTTCAGGAGGAGACAGACAGGCGACCCGCACAGAACTTTCGAACGTTACCTAAGTTTACCGCGGCACTCTTCGGACCTCGTCTGTCTCCGCCATGACACCGTTAACCGTCCGAACCCGCCACGACGAGCGCGATTCTACGGCGGGCCAGCGGAAGTGAGCGCAGGGAGAAGTCGTTCGGGGAGAGAGGGGAAACAGCCCCGATAAAGGCAGACGTTCCTCCGCCAACTGGAGTTAAAGCCGAGCGTCCCGGAGGGAAGGCGGCCCCCGCGGGGATCCCGTGGACATGGACACGCACGTCATGGAGGGACAACTCTACGTGCAGCACCAGAAGTTTGGGAAGGTGAGTCCGACTGTGGCGCTGACAGACAAAAACGGGGGGAGGATGCTCCACGAGCCCCAACATCAGCAGAGGCGTCGCATCACAGTGAGAAGGTCCAACAAAGTGTACAGAACGTGGTGAAGTTAACCTGTCGGGGCCAAACTGAGAAATATATGGAAGAAGCACTTGTTTCGACTCATGAATGAATAAAGCAAGTAAAAGTCCGCAGCAGGAAGTTCTCCTCCCAGTGTTGTACGGCAGCGCTGCTTGATGCTTTTTCACTTGAAAAAGTCGTCTGCTGCTCTTTCCAGTTGCATCTAGACAGGAAGTGAAATGTCACGATGGATGCATGGCGTCACTGCTCAGTCGCAGACACGGGAGTTTCGCTTCAAAATGAGTCCCGCTGCAGATGCACGAGGCTGGAAAGTTCACACGTCGGAGCCCCCAGACGGTCGCGCTCGCGGCGCCGCGCGGCTGCACTTTGCGGGCGCCGGTGGATGCGCGCGTCGGCGCCCTTCGCGCCGCGGGGGCCTCCGTGCAGCGGCCTCCTCCGGGCCCAGGGCGCCGCTGCTGCACTGGAGCCGATGTGCTCCCTCCGCTTTGTGAAGCGCCTCTTTGTCCGCCTGCCCGTCCTCTGGTCATATGACACGGGGCCGACGACGCGTTCAGGCCCCGCGTTTCCTGCC
This sequence comes from Betta splendens, assembly GCF_900634795.4. Lineage (NCBI taxonomy): Eukaryota > Metazoa > Chordata > Actinopteri > Anabantiformes > Osphronemidae > Betta > Betta splendens. The sequence continues at coordinate 14,606,951 of NC_040882.2, read as the reverse complement.
CCGAAGTCACCGCTGCACGGTGCATGGCCACACGCGCGCTCAGTGCCTTTTATGGAGCATTTACAGTAGACGCCGATCAAACGGGTTCAGGATCAGTGTTACATTTAGAAGAAGGAAGAACACAAGACAAAGAAAAATGAACAGGAAGCTAAAGCCTGTGTGGGGTTTGACGGGCGAATTATGCAACTCCTCGAGCTGTCAGTGGACTCTCATGCACACACGTTGACACGTGCGGCGTTGGAAAATGTGACTGTCGCGAGGTGACGACGCAGCGCTGAGGTTTCTCTTTCTGACATTTCGAGTAACGGCCGTGAGCGGGTTCCTCTGTTCGTCCTCCTCCGCTCCGCGCTGACAGGGTGAGCGGCTCCTCAAAGCCCCAGTCGCGCCGCCTCGGCCTCGTCGCTTCCGCGTCTCGAGGCGCCGTCGAGCCCGTCCTGCTCGCCGATTCGCCGCCCGGGTCTCGCGCAGCGGACCGTCTGATCAGCGCGGTTACACCCTGCACCTCAATCGTGTTCACTCATCACCAGACCCGTGCTTCACGTGGAATCAGGCGACTGCACGTATTTCGCATCTTTCTGTGGCACACCTGTGGTCGCCCACCTGAACAGAACTAACCCCCACGATGCCACCGCCGTGCTTTTTCGTAGCCGCGTTAGGCCGTGATCTCCCAAAGGTGAAGTGAGCCTTGACTGTTGGGCAACTGCAGGAACGGGGCCGCGCTTTCTCTCGAGAACACAAACGAAGGCGCGTGTGCGTCCTCCCCTGACGCTGGTCACGTCCCTCCTCCTCAGACAACGGCTGGGCCGTTTTGGGCCGTTTTGTACACGCATCCGCTCGTCCGCCGCGCGCTTGGATCCAGGAATCCCGCACCTGCGGTGTGGCTGCAGGGCACACATTACAATGAACAGGGTTTGTCATCATCTGCTGGGTTTTAACACCAGTGATTCACATCTAACGCAACGAGTGCCCGATGAGTTCGTGTCTCATATGATTAGTGTCTCGCGTTTCCGACTGCGTTTCCCCAAAAGGCACCGGGGTCGAAGAAGTGCGTTGGCGCCGAAGAGTAATGTGGTGACCGGTCAGTCAACGCGGTCCATGCTCCGATTCCACCAGTAGGTCCGTCATTACCTGCGTAGCTTCTGCTGCCGGAGCTGATGTAACGCAAGAGAAACCAAAAATATGAAGTCGACTGTAAAGGAGAAACTCACAGAGGCTGTTGTACAATGAAGCATTATCGATGGACACGAGCAACAGCTCTATTACAAGACTGTTGGTAGGAACTGATCCGATTTCCTCCACCACAAACGGATAATGTAGCATTTTATATACAGTATATTTATATACAGACATTTTTGAGGCCTGTCGTAACACTAAATACACTCCCTCCGTGGGTGATGTGAACCTACTGACGTCCCGCTGCACCGTCCGACTGTGTGTCACAGTCATGGGCCTCGTATTTGTTGTGAGAGACGTATCGGTTGTAAACTATGTTTTTGTAACGGGAGAAAACGCAGTAAGAGTTTGAGCACGTGACAACGTTGATGTGAGCGCGAGAAGACAGCGTGGAGGCACAGGAGTCGGTAGCTTTGGCCTGCATGTGTTTACACACCATGAGAAGGTTCTGTGTGACTCATATGAATGAAGATGTCGGTTTTTTTTTTTTTCCATTTTTCGCATCACCAAAAAAAATCTGTTGCGTGTTGTGGCGAATGTGAAGTAAAGTGTGTCGTTTTCGCAGAATTTAAATGGGGAAGTGTTGCACGTCGTTAGATGATAGGCCACAGCGACAGTAAAGGCCTTGTATTGTTTCTGCAGTGAAAGTGAACAACACACGCACGGGCACACGCACACACACGCACACGCACACGCACACACACACACACACACACTGGTATCATGGTTAATGCTGCTGTGCTCTAATGAACAGACTCAGCAGCAGTAAGGAAGTTTCTCTACCTTTCTGTGTCATGATCCCTTTTGCATAATTTCCACTCAGTGTTTTAGTGGCTGATAACGCGGTCTGTTGCCTTATATGGAGCAGCTGTGTACTGCACCACACACACACACACACACACACACACACACACACACACACACACACACACGCCAGGACGCTAGGCTGCACAATTACACGTGTACTGACAGAACCAATGTGGTGCATGCGCGTTCAGTAGCGGACGGCCTTCACGGCGCCGAGGGAATATTACGAACAACACCAACAACACGAGCGCATGCTCAGACTGAGGCGCACCTGGACTCGGCAGGAGGAAGCCAGTGGAATCCTGGGTAGCGGCGATCCGGCGCACTTCCTGTCCGCTGTGTCCTGTCAGGCTCCTCAGTGGGAGCCTTCTCATGATGACTGTGCCAACGGCTCTGCAGCTTGGATTCAAGTGGTTTTAATCGTTACTATATTAATGTCTGCGTCAAGACGCCGCAGGCTCTGTTTATAGAGAGCAGCAGGCAAACACAGTTAGACTGATTCGCTCCTGGCTACATGCTGGGAACAAAGGCACTCATTCATTGTTGGTTATCTGTGAAAGTGGTGCTAATATAACTCCCAGTCTTGTACTTTTCATTACTTTGACCACTTCAGATCATTGCTGTACCCATTAGTTTTTGAGGCTGTAGTCGTCCGCTTCATCAGTGAGTTTCACCTTGAGTGCAGTTTCTAAGCGTAGACAAACAGCCTCTCATGCCTTTCACAGCTCAGTGACGCCTCATCGGCCTCATTGTCACCACTTGTAGTCCTTTTTAAGCTGAGTTTGAAGTGAGCTTCCTACTTGTTAATTATTTCCATCCACTGGACTCACACACGTCGTCTCGACTCGAACCCGTGTCATCTGCTCCAGTGCAGAATGGTTTGCGTTCCGCTGGATTTTCCCTGGCGGTGGAAGGATTTCTCTCACACCGCTGACCTTCCTGTCGCCAACGAGCTGGTCTCTCCGCGGGCCGGCTTCCGCCCGCTCTGTGAGCGGGGGGGAAACGCGATCGTTCCCTCGCTCGGGGTGTCGTCACGTTTCTCGTAAGCGCTGAACGCGGAGGCCGGCGCACGCTGGCGGCGACGGCCTCCTTGTTTTATCTGTGGGGAGGAAGCAGCTCATTGTTGGCTGCTGCTTCCTCAGGGAGAAACCATTGTCACCTGCTTTTAAAGTGGGTCATGTGTTTAACCTGTTGTCGGCCGCTGCACCCTTCGCTTTTGGGCCATTAATGCTGATGTTTTTGACCTTTTCCACCCTCACCCTTTGTTCTTCAGTTGTCTCACTTCTAGTGAGCGTTAAATTAATTAGGATTTTAGTCACTTGGAACAAACGAGTAAAACGTTTGATTCGATTCCTGGGGGAAATCGGGCTTTTCTCTCTTTCTCAGTGATTACTAATGCTTAGAATGTGGTCTGCTGCCGTTGCTGATTACTTGCAGGGGAAACCGTGGCGTGTGCGATAGAAACTGCAGTCGTGTCTCCTCCGCCTCCACCACATTAACTCTTAGTCAGCCTCTGTCTTCTGCGGACACGGACACACATTCACTTTTCTCCCTGTTGGCTTTTGATGAACTTGTAGACAACTTCTATTTTCCCGTTTCTGGCCAAACCACATGCAAAGTATTGTTCCCTTCACAAAAACGTGACTGAAATAGATGTGGTCACTTTTATGGATTTATTTTAGATGACCTCATAATGGTAATCAGGTTGTAGTTTAGTAGTAACTCACAAACAGATGTGTAAGACTTCGATTTCTACATTTTATTACCATTACAGTTGGTACCAAAAGGAACCAGGTTTTAGTCTTGTTGACATTATTACATGCTCCAAGGTGCTCAGCAGGCATTTTCTATTTGTGTTTGTGTGAAACCACACTCTCTGCTTGCTGTTTGATGTTGGGCAGACAGACAACAGTGGTTTAACCTTTTGCTTCTATCAAAGCAAAAATAATGAAAGTAATGCAAGGTTCCCCAGAGCTGCGGGTGATTCTGCACTGCACCATGATGTTTGTCCTTCTCCACCAGAAATGGAAGAAGAACTGGTTCGTCCTCTACCCCGCCAGCCAGAACGGCATCGCCCGCCTCGAGTTCTTCGACTCCCCCTCGGGCGGGGGCGGCGGGTCGACCGGAGGTTCGGGAAGCGGGTCCAACGAGAAAACCAGGAAGCTGGACAAGAAGATCATCCGCTTGTCCGAGTGCATATCCATCCTCCCGGCGCTGACGGAGAGCTGTCCCAAAGACAACATGACGGCGTTCTGCGTGGAGACCAACGACAAGACGCACGTGTTCGCGGCGCAGAGGGACACCGCCAAGGACTGGATGGACACCATGTGCGACATCGCCTTTCAGGTACCGCGCCTCCGCGCTGCACGCGGGCCGACCGGCGCTTTGGTGAATAGGTTTTTGCTGTGAGTGACTGAGATGTGGGCGGACGTGTGAGTACAAGCTTCCGCTGTGTGTTTGAATTCTTTTTGACTTATCTCTGCTTTAGCATCTGATTTTTTGCATATTTCGATTAAAAATTTCCTGTTTTCACGATTAGTCTCCAGTTTATCAGAGTCTCTTTTCCTGTTTTTCGAAAGTCAACTTGTGGTGATTTAGAGCAAAATCAAGGAAACATTGTTGACTGTCAGTGTGTCTGCGTCCGCAGGGAGGGGGCGGCCTCAGTAACCCTGCTTTAGACCCCAATGCCAGAATCCAGGACCTGCAGATGTCTGAAAACCTCATCTACTACTCCAGAGAGGAGGGTAAGGACACAGAACAGTCGTTTTCACATCTATCCACAGAAAGCCCTTTGGAACAGAACTAACGCCACTCCACCTCCTGCTGCAGTGAACGAGTTCTGGGTGAGCGTCCAGCGCACCGAGGCGTCGGACCGCTGCGGGCTGGCCGGCAGCTACTGGCTGAAGACCGAAAACGAGGCCTTGATCCTGAAGGACCCGAAGACCAAGAAGACTGCCCAGGTGTGGCCGTACAAGCTGCTGAGGAGATACGGGCGAGACCGGGTGGGTGCCAGACGCCTGACGAACGTAGACAGAGGAAGTCTTAAATTCACATGAGCGACTGTGAGAAATTAATCGAAAACCTGCCTACTTTTAGATGAGTCAGGATGTGCGTGGTGAGAACCGGAGCGCACTTAGAACCGGTGCGTGTCGGTATTTCTGCCGCTTCGATGCTTAGGCTTCCAAAATGGGCGGTGTGTGGTTTGAGCGCACCTGCTGCTGTGCCGAGCGTGAACGCTGGGAATAAAACGCGAGTCCCGAAAGGGTTAAGTAAAAGCTGCAAAGCAGAACAGTTCTGCACAGTAAACAGTAAAGTTACACGGAAAAAGGAAGTAAGAACTGCTTTGGTGCCAAGAAAAAGGATAAAAGAGTAATGACAGGAACCGAGTGGGAACTTCTGACTACCTTCCACTATTTCAGCCCCTTTTTGATTTTATTGTACTTCACCTACTTGTGTACATATTTATTCAGCCACACACACATGCTGGCTTGTGTTGAACTGTCATAACCCTCCCCCGTGTTTTTCTTTCCAGGTGATGTTTTCATTCGAGGCGGGTCGACGCTGCGACTCGGGCCCCGGGAACTTCACCTTTGACACCAAGCAGGGCAACGAGATCTTCCTGCTGGTGGACCAGGCCATCCAGTCGCAGAAGGCGCAGGCCGAGGACCGGCACCTCAGCGGCTCCCTCAGCTTCGACCCGGACTGCCCCGCATCGCTGCAGCACATACGCAACGCCTGCGGCGCGACCCCGGCGGGCGCGGGCGGAGACAGCAGCGGCAGCAGCTGCAGCAGCCGCGAGGCCGACAACGACTCCGGTGGCAGCAAACCGGGCTCCGCCGACGGCGTCCTGGGGAAAAGGGAAGCGGGAGATGGGAGAGGGCAGGGAGGCGGACCCGCAGGGGGTCCCAAAGGCAGGAGTCTACCAGAGCCACCAGCCATGTTGGGGGTTTTAGGAGGAGGGACCCCTCCGCGTTCTCCGAGAGCGCATGCGGCAGCAAAAGGTTCCCCCGAAGAACATGCGGGTCTTTATTCCGAGCCAGCTGACTCGATCCGCCCGCCTCCGCACATGGCCGACTGCCTCTACTCTGACCCGGTGGACAGTATTAAGAACCAGAATCTGAGCAGCAACCATCCCACCCCTCCGGTGCCCACCCCTCGCCTCCGACCAGTAGGCGACGAGTCCTTTGGAGGCGGATGCCAAGGGGACCACCACCCTGGAACCAACCACAGGACCCCCCCGGACCTGTACTCCCATGTGTACGATCGGATCAACCTGGAGCTGAACCAAAAAACAAGCGCCCTGAGTCTGAACGGGGCGGCAGGCGGGGGAAAAGGCGGGGGCCGGGGGGTGAAACCCAGCCGCCGACCCCCGGGAGGCCAGGGTGAGGGCGCCCTGTCGCCTGCCCGTCCTCTGGAGCACATATACGACGAGCCGGAGGGCTGCGCCAAAGCCAACGCTAGCATCCCCGCTTGCTCGGTGATTAGCATCTACGACGAGGCCCGCTTAGAGCCCTCCGGCCCGAAGCGGCAGGAGGAGGCGTCGGGACCAGAGGGCACGTACAGCACCGCCTCGGCTGGGAAGCCCTCGGAGCCCCCGAGGCACTCGCCCCCCCAGCTGGGCCCGAGCCGCGGCCCGGCCCAGCCTCAGCCTCAGCCTCCGAGGCTGCCCAAGCCCGTCACCGCCCCCAAGCCGCCCAGGGGCGTTTTCGGCAAGAAGGAGCCCATGCCGCTGCCCTCCGAGAAGAAAGGAGGCCCTGGCAGCAACGTGAACAACAACAACAACATCTGGGGCGGAGGAGTGGACGGAGGAGGGAGGGAGCTCTACAGCAGGGTTTCTAAACCTGCGAAGTCGTGGTACAGCAGGTACCACCACGCAGCGCTGAGGTCCCCGGACATCATCTACGACAACTTGGGAGATATTTGAGGTTTTTGTGCTGAAGTGGAACCTTTTTGAGGTCGTCGCAGCAGCTAAATGCTAAAGCAGGAGAATGGAGCAGCCCTGTATTCTTGCAGTTAAGGACTGAGCACATTCTCCCCTCGTTGGCGTTTCTTCCATCCATGGGCTGGAATAATTATTTGAGACAGCTGATTCATTCAGGACGGATTAGCTCACGACTGTTGGAAAACCACATCACGGCTGGTTTCTGTGCGACTCTCGCACGGCCACCCTCTCTCTGCGTATGTGTGTTTGAGGGAGAGAGAGCGCGAGAGCGAGTGTTTGCATGGTCAATCCCATAATTGGTGTACCAAGCCACAGTGTGGTCGGAGCCAGCCACCTCACACACACACACACACACACACTGATTTACCAGCGCGAGCTCGGCCCGGAGGCCTGACTACAACAAGCCGGGAGCGCGGCTTGGCTCCTCTTTTCCAGAGTGTGTGTCGTGCCATGAGGTGACTGGGAAGCGGGGATTTGCTCTGCTGCTTTTCCGGACTCGATGTTCGACTCGATCGAGTAGTTTTAGAGGCCAGGGCTCCGCGAGAACCAGCTAAAACGTTTCCGTTTGTGTTTTCTGGACTGATTCGTTGCTTTAAATCCCAATGAGAGACAGAGATTTACAGATGTTTGTTCAGCCCAGGACACTAATCTGTGACACGGTTTCACGTCGGATCCACTAAATGGAAAGATGTTGAAGCTACTGCTTTGGAGGAGGCCTGAAAAGTGAGAAGACCAGTTTGGTCACATGGGTTATTGAATGAATGACGTACAGGAAATAATATTATTTCATTTCTTCATGTTTGTATGTACAGATGACCTAAATAACATAATCAATGCTCTGCAATGTGTCATTGTATGTGTGTATGCGTTGGAAACAGCTGTGCTGTCTGTAAATACAACTAATAATAAAAATGTGTCAGAAAATGATCACGTTTCTCCACCGTTGATTCGTGAACAGGACTCTGGGAATGGCTGCATCTCTGCTCCCTCGCTGTGTTCGTCCCACAGCGAGGGTCCATTGGACCGTTCTGAGTGTCGCATAGAACTTTCTGTTTTGTACCAAACGGGACGCTGAAGCGCTCTGACCTCATCGTCCGCTCCTCTCCCTCTGCCACGCTCTGTTTTTGTTGCTCCGGTCTGTTTCCAACCACTTAATCACACCGTTAAAGCTGAGCCTCAACAAACGGGACAAAGGCGTCCTTTCTTGCTTTTCTTCCTTCCTTTGCCCCTCTCCGCTTTAACTGTTGTCCGGTTGCCGTGGCGACTGTCCGTGGCGGCTGGTCTGTGTCGGACGCGCTGTGCATTTTAACTGGGGTGAGATATGGTGAGAGGAGGTGGGAAGAGGTGTGTGTGTGTGTGTGTGTGTGTGTGTGTGTGTGTGTGTGTGTGTGTGTGTGTGTGTGTGTGTGTGTGTGTGTGTGTGTGTGTGTGTGTGTGTGTGTGTGTGTGTGTGTGTGTGTGTGTGTGTGTGTGTGTGTGTGTGTGTGTGTGTGTGTGCTTACCATGAGCTGAGCCTGATGAAAAGTGAAATAGAAGGACTTTAGCATCAGAGGAGCTGATGTGATGGATCCTGGTCTCCCTGGCTCACAGACAGGTACAGTCTGTTCCCGGCGGCTGCTCTCCCCCCGTCTTCCCTATTCCTCCCTCTCTTGTTTTTCTGTCCTTCTCTCTCCACCTGCTGCTGGACTACTTTCTGAACAGGAAACGAGCAGTGACTGGATTACATCTACGGGGTGAGTTTTCCAACTCCGTCACTGGCCAGTCAAACAAAGTGGGCGAAGAAAAACAATGAAAAGGTTCTGTCTTTCTCATTAGACTCTGGGTTAAAGTGTTTCAGTGTGGTCTTATTTACATTCCACTTCCTTGATAGAACATCAAAAACATTCACACATTGTGTATGTGTGTGTGTGTGTGTGTGTGTGTGTGTGTGCATGTGCGTGTGTGTGTGTGGACAAGAAGCAGCATCTGGATCAGATAATAGTTTAAAACCTTGAAGGGGGTAAAAGTGTTAGTGTTAGTTTGGTACCAGATATGCTGCTTGAGACTCCACAAACCTTGCATGTTGATCAAGTCCTGTTGTTTTGTGTTTTACATTGTGTTTTGATGCGTGACAGTGTTGGCCAGTGCCATTTTCCCCGACTTCCTGCTCATACTTTGTGTTTGAGAAAGCTTCTTTATATTGTCACCTCCTCTCCGTTCGCTCTCACGTTTCTCCCCTCGTCCACGTTGACCTTTCACGCCGTCTGCACCAGAGTTCAAGCAGCAGTCATCCATTAAAAGGTGTGTATCTGTGTGACTGGTTTAGTTAGCGGCTCGTCAAGGTGTGAGCATCGGTATATACATGTTATGGATGAGTCACCTTAGTGCTTTTCCTGTGAGCTGATAATTGGTGACCTCGTGCTAAAATCCTACAAGACCTCGTGGTTTCAAATCAACCTTTTGTCTCGTTTCGCTCCGGCTTTGGAGAAATGTCAAGTCTGTAGGAAGATATTTAATCGTTTGTTGCACAACTCAAACAAACAGACGAGAGAGACTGCGGATTCAATTCAAGAAATCAAAAAAGGCAGCATCAGCGCAGACACCCGAAGTCAAGGTCACACTCACCCGAAGTCAAGGTCACACTCACACTCTGCTTTGCGAGTGGAGGTGTGAGTCTCCAACCACACAGCTGCTGCCGCAGCTCTGTTCTCGACACATCTGACGTCTTCAAATGCACTCACTCACGTCACAGTCTTCCTGTCCTCTGCTCTGTTTATTCCCCATCGAGGGGACCGTTCTCTTCCTGTCCCGTCTACTGCCTTTTTCAAAGGCCACGTCGGATTCACTGAAGGAGAACAGCGCCGGTCCGACGATACGAAGCACCGAACCTCGGCGACAGTACGTGCAGGCAGGGTTTTAAAGCGCTCTGTTTGTTATTGCACAGTATGTTGGGACAAAGGCCAGTAAACATGAGCCGCTTCCACCCACAGCAGGTCATTCCTCTCCATCCCAGTGCAAAGTCACGGCCGCCTGAGAGGAAACATCAGAAAATGAGCAGCACCCGCCAACTGAATGTTTCCACGCGGATGCTGAGCGATTGTTGTGTTGCACCTGACAGCTGCGCGTCTCAATATAAAACACATAGAGGTCAACTCTCAGTTGCAGTTCCGCGGCCTGTTTTAGCGTCACGGTACACTAAACATAAGCTGCGTTTTTGTTTTTGAGCACCTCATCAGAATCGACGTTCTGCCCGCAAACACACACACACACACACACCTGAAACGGTCCGGCTTCCTCTCCTCTGTGACCCTGCAGACCACCAGCTGCTATTTTTAGCCGCGTGTGGCTAAATCATTGAGTCTCAGCCTGAACGCGTTTCATTCACCCTGCGTAGAAAGGAAATGACGGTTTCTCAGTCTCGATTCTGGCTTCATGACGTCAAAAGTAAAGTCCATGCCTATGTAAAGTATTTGTGTATGGCTTCACTGGGGTCTACTCCTGATTTTTTGCTAATAAGCAAATCAGGCTCCACGCTTCCACGTAGGAGCAGCCACCTGTCAGTTACTGTAATTAGGCTTAAAGTTCAGCTCCTGTCGCCTCCTGACTTCACCTCCTCGCTTCCTCCTCGCGGAGATGCACTTCCTCGTTCTGTTCTTAGTGCAGCGCTGGAGAGAGGCGCCCGCGGCCTGCGTGCACGCATGCAGCCGGAGCGCGAGGCGCGACGCCGGCACCGCGGGGCTCCCGCAGCCAGCGAGGACAATGGCAGGAAAGAGGTGGCGAATCACAGGCCGCGAGGCAGACAGACAGTCCCGACACGGCTCCTCTCCTCCGCGCGGCGCAGCAGAGGAGGAAATGGAACGCCGAGAGCAAAGCAGGAAGTCGCAATGCTAATATTATACAGACGCGCATGAAGACACCGACGAGACAGAAAACGTAGTAGGCCGCTTTTAGAAGTGCGACCCGCAAACGCTGTTTTGGACAGGAAGCCCGAAAAGGCCTGCGCGCTTATCTGAGGGGGTCGGCAGCAGCAGAGTGGCCGGCCCGTACCGGCTGAGATACATGCAGCAGATAGGACGGCGTGTTTACCCAGCCAGACAAAGTGGTGCAGGGAGAGGTCACTGCTGCACCCTCAGGATGAATCGAAACCTAAATAGTGGAAGTCCGACTGGAGACTGTGTCCTGCGTGCACCGATAGTGGGGTGATGTCATGTAACGGTCACCACTCCATCCTGCACCTTTAAACCCATATTCCTTCACTTTAACTCAGGCCTAACGCTGCTGGACGTGACCTGAGCTGATTAACTGCTGCTGCGCTGGTTTGGTCTCACTGTAAGAGCCGCAGCGCTCTTTACAATGAACGTTCCCATCGTGCCGGGTGACTTCACACTTCACACGCCGGCCGCAGCTCGCGCACGAGGAGCTCACTCCTAAGTCTGCAAATATTACATTATTGTTACATTATAAATGTTGAAGGTGAACTTTGCTGTATTGTTCAAGAAAAAAGAATTCGCTGCTGCCATTTTCAGTTTCCGGGACTAGCTGGTCATGAAATGAACGAACCAACACCGTGTTGTAGGAAAAGGTAAGTAAAACCGTGATAGATTAGACCTTCACAACAGCCAGGAGGAACTTTGTTTGTGCTCTGCTTCCGCTCTGACATGCTGTATCTCAAGGCGTCGGCTTTAGCGTGTAGGGTCAGTGTTCTGCTGCACCTCTGGAGACATTCACACTGTGTGATATAAGCAGCCCCGTGGGTGTGTTTACCAAGACATAGAAGATCACCGCTGCTGCTGTTTCATCAGCTTGGACTTGTTCTTTTGGCTCGTATTTATGACTTTAGTGATGATGAGATCACGTTTATTGACTCATTTATGTAGCAAGCCGGCGGTTATAATGTAAAACCTCAGTCTGCCAGTGACACGATCAGCCACATACGCCTTCTTTAACTAAACTGTTTATTCAGTCTAGACACAGACATTTAAACCTTCCAACGCTAACATGCGTGTGTTGAAGGAACGTCCTGCAGATGGGACTGTGGGTTGGCTTCGTTATATCATAACACACCTCCTACTAGCTTTTTCACGAACTGACCTTTATTCTAAAACATTTTCCCTGAACTGAACAAATGTCAACTGAACGAATTTGTTGTATGTTTACAGTACAGTTTGGTAGTTTGAGCCTGTGCAGCAGGATGTCCTCAGACAGGTGTCCTCCTTTCAAAGCAATGGTGCTAATTCACAGACTGAGCGTGACAGAAATCAACGCCAAGAACGACAAGAACGACGCCTGTGAGGTGGAGTCCCAGGAACAACGTATGAACGGCTGAACATGAACCTGACTAATGCTGTCAGATTCAGCTAAGAACGAATCTGCCAACACAAAACAATCTGACTTTTATTAGTGTAGTTCGCATCTGCTTAATCTTTGCTAACTGTGACATTTACCGAGGAGTGTGTTCCAAAGCGCTGAGGTCAATGGGGGGAACTTTGGCTTCGGTCCTTTGACCTTTTTGGCCGACACAGAAGCTGCTTCTGTTCTGTTTCAACAAAATGATGATATTCCCACACGTTGACTCAGCATCTCTAACGGCCTGTAAGAGAGGAGGGGGAGGACGGCGAGAGGGAAGTGGGTAAAATGACCGTGGGCAGCTTCGAGTGAGTGTTCAAGTGGAGTTCGCTTTCCAAACAAAAGGACGGTGTGTTGCTGCAATTTGGGATTGTGGAAGTCCTGTGACGTCACAGCGTCATGAAGTCATCTGCCACCGGGTCGTCCCCAGTGCTCCAGGGTTCAACACGGGGGAGGAATGGCGGGAGGCTGATTAAGACTGTGAGTGCGTGGATGACGAAGCCTCGCGCTCAACTAACTGATTACAGAGACAGTGACTATGTGTAATGAGCAACGAACACATGAACGGAGGGACGCGTGGAACTGTAATACTGTGCGTGCGGCTGAATCAAACCCTATCACGTCTGAAGCGTTCGCCCACCTCCTCTCGCTCCTTCTCAACCCCCGGAGACAGAGCGTGCTGTGGGGGTGATGGAGAGCAGAGAGGCCCCTCTGTCTGCGTCCCGTTAAAACACTGAAGCTGTGTTCAGTCTGGGGCTTACGGGCAAAAAACGGAGAAGGAATGCGCATGTGTTTGTCTATAAGCGTCTGTACACTGAGGCTGCTGTATGTCGGTGTCTTAACAGCGTTAGGCTGTGAATGCTGTGCGTTTTCTGTAACAACAGTGCTTTTACACATCCATCAGCTCCTGAGGTCTCTCTGGTCCCCTCCAACGCCCACCTGTCTTCCTGCTTCCTGTCTTCCCTGTTAATTTCTTGCTGATTATGTTCCAAGCTGCCATTGTTTTGCTGTTTCCCTTCTTTTCATCTATTCTCCTCTTTTTTTAAATTATAATGTGTCATGTTGACAGTTTGCTGCCTCAGCGATCTACGGATGGCAGTGGACTAAAACTTTGCCTGCACACACACACACACACACACACACACACACACACACACACACACACACACACACACACACACACACACACACACACACACACACGGGCATATCCAGCTGCTGCTAGATGTTGGGCTCCCTCTCTGTCCCCTGTCTTGCCCATTGTCCCGGTTCAGCCTCCAGTGTCCTTACTGTGCGACCACGAAGTCGTCATCTTTGCTGTCTTTGTCCAGCTGAGAAGGAGGTGGGGCCCGGCGGCTTCCACTGCTGCTCAGGAGCATCAGTGCCGGGCGGGAGGCCTTGGCGGGAGGAGGCCTCACGGAAGACGAGAGGGAGGAGGAAGAGGGCAAAGGAGCCACGGTGGCCCTGGCCCTGCTGTTAGTTCCCAGCTGTCGACCTTGGTTCTGTGTTTGAATGGAGACAATATCTACATCAGCACTGAGACAATTGGAACCTGGAGAGGAGAGAGCTGAAGTGAAGATGGAGGAGGCAGCCCTGAAACTGGATGAATAACAAGGCAACGAAGCAGAACAACCATAAAAGGTTTCATTGAGCAAACGAAAACATCCAGTTTGAGGTCAAAGTTGATTGAAGTGTGTTGTGGAAGAGTAGCAGAAAACCAAAGCCAAACAGATGAGCGTGGTTTTTTTCTTTTTCAACTATTTGCATGTCAGCCGTCCTATCGACCCAGATGAGTCACTGTGCCACCGGCGACACACTCACAGGTCACAGGCCAGAGTCGCATGGACGCGTCAAGCCCGGCTCAAACTTCCTCTTTCTCTAAACGCTCGCACCCAACTATGCACTTACTGTACGTGGCACAGCATTTGAGGATGTTTGACTAAACGGGACCAGTACAGTCTGAGTTACTGGCTGGTGTAGGGTACAGTACGCTGTGTCCTGTGGTTGTAGAGAAACACATTAGGAAGTGGTCTGAAGTTCTGCCGTGAATCGTTTGTGAGTTACGTTTGACAGGAAACTCAGAGGACGAGAAGGTGTCACAGTGCTGCCACCTCAGCTTGTTTCCTCCGGGCTCATTACTCAAAGAGAATATGCCAGATGGAAAAAAAAAGCCCTGCTCCTGATTTGGCTTTGATTCATAAGTGTGAGCTGCAGAATATCCCTGTTAACCCCATTAACTGTAAATAATACACACCAGGGTTAAAGATTAACCAGCGCGTCCCAACCCTCTCAGCTTCTGAAGCCTTTTATCACGTCTGTACTGTATATGCCCTCGTGTCACATCTGACTTCTAACTCTAAAATGCTTGTTTCATACCAGTTTAAATGATCTAGTATTTCACTGAACTGGAACTATTGGTTCCTATATTATTAGTCAATGTGCATCCTCTCAGCTTTGACTTGTTGACCTTTGAAAGGAACTGAACTTCATGCTCTTTACCTTTACACTAAACTGCTCCACCAACTGTATAAAATACATTTGCATTAGTAACAATAATATACTATATTTACTAGTTTACTATAGTAAGTCAATAATCATCCATAGTGTAAGATTTGTATGATATACATTAATATATAGGTAAACAGCAATGATGTGTTCCACCGATTACAACATCCAGCCACCGCTAAGTAAAACACAGAAGTATTTACTGCGTACTGAGTGTCTTGCGACTGGTTAAAAATATAATAACATAGTATTTAAAAGGATAGATTACAAAGCATGAGTAAGTTCCTTCTATCAGCATCGAAGTTGTGATTTTGATCTGACTCACACACAAACATTTGGCTGAGTCACTTAAAGGCCCGAAATAAGAGACTTCTCATAAAGGACAAGTTTGTTTTTGTGGCTTTAGGCCATAAACTGTCTGCATGTAGGATGTGCTGCCACCTAGTGAGTGAAGATCGGACAGAGGTGGTGAGGTTTGAATCGGAATGTCTGGTATCTGCTCATGATATCACCGTGGCTTGTGTTGTAATCATCCCAGACTGCGACCTTTGTGCTGCCATTAAGCTGTTCTTACCTGCCGAGCATGTCTGCCTGTGCTTTTAGGGCCCTCTGCTGCTTGACTCTGTTCTCTGTGAGCAGCTAGTGGCTGCAGCCTGGAATCAAATACACCAATATTATGTCCTTATATAATTAATACAGTATAATCTCATACAGTATGTCCAATATCATGTAGCATAAGATGTATAAACACCACAATCTTTATCATAGTCAGAACAATGTGGTAGTGTAACTGTAACTCGGTTACACACATTCTTGTTTTCAACACATTGCCTTTGATGTTTACACAGTTTTTCACATGCTCCTGTTGTCTTTGGTCGCCTCATCGTCCTCATCAGGCTGACAGGCGACTGTGCTGACCTGTATGGGTACCGTGGCTGTGACAATAGGCCTCTGCTCCTGAGGTGCTGGTAGAGGTTACTGCTCACAGAGAGGGGGTTGAACAGAAACTCCTCATCCAGCTGAGTGAGACAACCCTGACAGAGACACACGACGCACAGACATCAACCAAACCACCTGATCTACTGCTCTGTGGGATTTCATTTCATATGGTTTGTACGCAGTGAAAGGCTCCTCAGCCATCACGACTATATCACAGGCAAGTCATAATATTTCACATCCTTAAACAGATCTCACTGTAGATTTGTATTTTTGAAGCGTGGACAGAGATGACTGTTGTCTTTCACAAATTGCAATTTATTACAGAAGTGAAATTTAGCTCATTATGAAAGAACCACTGTAAACTTAAGACAGACAGTAAATTATATAAAAGTCTTAACCACTGCATCAAGTTCTTGATCCCTCAGTCTATTCTTGTCACCTTTGTTCAGGGAGAAAACATCCTAACCTGGATAGTGTGCATGGCATCAGGTACAGGGTCCTGATTTGAGACAGGCAGTGAGCAGGGCAGCAGCAACTCTCTGGAAACCACGGGCTTCAAGAGCAGGGAGAGCGATGGAGACGGCTGGAGGATGTAGTGTGAATACACACCTACGGGCACAGACAACACAGTATGAGAGAAAGCACACACACACACACACACACACACACACACACACACACACACACACACACACACACACACACACACACACACACACACACACACACACACACACACACCGGAGCCTTCAGCTGCAGACCTCTGGACAGGCTCCACCTGTAGCAGCAGGAACAAGTCACGGCTCTGAAACAGAGAATAGCAGATGTAAAATGAAAACCTTTCTTTTTTCATGGCGCATAGAAAAATGTGGGAAGAGTGTCAGTGCAGCAACATGCATATATATAGTAGTTACATCCTAGTATGTGTTTCATTAAACGGTAACGCCAGCTCCCATCACCACAGGCTCAGAGATTTCAGAAAACAGCTGCAACAGTATGTCTAAATATTTTATCTGAACTAAAACAGGGACATGAATTTTTCATAAGCTGATGTAAATGCTGTGTTGTTGACAGACTTATGAAGCTTTTATTCTTGACAGTCGCCGCTTCCCACGAGAAGAAGCGGGCGCACTCACACACCCGGAGTGTGTGGCAGAGCGCGTGGAACAGGTTGTGGTTGGCCTCCATTTCATCCCAGTCCAGCTGCCAGCAGGTGGTGGGACAGAGCACCAGCGGCAGGCCGTACATCACGCTCTCACACACTCCGTCTGCACGCAGAGACCTGCAGCACACACGCAGGCAGGCAGTTACAGAACGTACGCACGGCCTCTGTCGCTTCATGACGGCTAAAAAAGTCACATCTAACGCGTCCATCTTCCTTTAGCGCCTCAGCTTTTCAACAGATCACACGTTGATGTAAACACGACATCATCTCTGGTCTTAACGGTGACTTGCGTTTTCATTTTACTGCCACGGCGACGTTCAGGTACAAAAACATCTGGACAGTCACAGTCACATGATACTTATTACCGCAGCGCCAGCTCTATTGCAGGAAAATGCAAATCTTATGCAAATCAGCAAAAAGGGAAAGCGCTGTTGCCCTTCATTGGCCTGAATGTCGTCTTTCTTTCTGTGGAGCGGTGTGTTTGTACAACACGTCACATGTACACCAGATACCAGTGTATTCTGGGGAGAATGACATCAGCGAGTTTGAAGTGTCTAAGTAATCCTGCTGCTGCCCTAGTGGACGAGCTACTAAAAATAGTGTTGTTTTTATGACACATAAAAATAAAGAACATTTACAGATGTGAAAACAGACATTTGCATTTTCTGTATCTGAAACGTTCTCGTTCCAGTTCATTGCTATATATGGGATTTGATT
This sequence comes from Betta splendens, assembly GCF_900634795.4. Lineage (NCBI taxonomy): Eukaryota > Metazoa > Chordata > Actinopteri > Anabantiformes > Osphronemidae > Betta > Betta splendens. The sequence goes on along the minus strand of NC_040882.2, from coordinate 14,589,378 downwards.
TACTGACAAACCACACAGAAACCGTAGACTCTTCTTTTTTAAACATGGTTAATGGCTTTTAGACCACGAAATAATCATGTCTCTTGATTTGACTCTAATGACGATAATAAACTTCTTTAAACACAAATCAGCAACAACCGTGAACTAGACTTTGAGGCTATTTTCTGTCTGTAATTGTTAAGTGGTGCTATTTGCTGAGTGTTTCTCCGAAAGCAGAACAAAGCGGCTTCTGATGTGATGGCAGGACTTCATCTAGAAAATATTTCACTGCTCCCTGCTGTCAGAATGGACCCATTCATGAACAGACACCATTTCCTTGAATACAATCTACACGTGGTCGATGGAGCACATACACAATATGCTGTGCATATATTTTACACATCCACAACCAAGTGACATTACATTTACGTGTAAACAAAACTCAAACTGTGGGTTAGGGAAGCAATGCACGGTTTCTTACTTGATGGCCTTCAGTCTCTGGGGTGGGTTCTGACTGGCTGAGCGCCTAGAGACAGGCAGGAAGTCCTGGACACTCTCAGTCCTCGCACCCAGGGCAGGGCTCAGAGGGATGAGTGCAGGGCTAATCAGGCGCTCCTGCATGTCGCACTTCACACATACTATGGAGGAGACAGACCACATGGATGAGAAGAAAGGCCGAACCCCTGTAACCTTTATAGGAGAAAGTGGTTTAGATCCAGTTGAGTCGTGGCAGCTGGACTTCCTTCCCCCTATGCGGAAATGTTTCATTTGTTTGACACCATCTGACATTAGCTGTCACCTAGACTGTCTGCTGGTTTATTTTGGTTGGCTGGACTGAGTCTACTGTATAAACACTAGTGCTGGGCATTGTGCTTCATGGGATTTAAAAATTGCTTGTTGTATTGTGTTTCTTGGGAAGCTGGGATCAATGTGCTGAACTTCGTGGGACTTAATATTTACTGTGGAGAATAACTGTTTATTCCGGGCTCCGTGGGATTTGGTTTTTTATTTGATGTTTTCTGGCACCCACTCACTCTGCGTGTCAGAGTTTTTCACGTCTCTTGTTTTATGTAGGACATTCGTCTGCAGCACCCACAAGTCGTCGTAGCCTCTCAAAATCGCTGTCTCTCCTGGAGGAGTTTTTGCCTACTATTCTCCACAGATGTCAGAAAAATCATGGCTTCTCATACTCGCCTCTCAGATCATGGCTGGATTCACCGCCCTCTTCTCCTGAGTCTCAGTCCTAGGCTTCACCTGGTCTGCCATCTTTTCCCTCAAAAACTGCCTGTCATAGTCAGTTGCCGCTGCATTCGATGCTACTCCCGTGGCTGGAGTTCTAATACGCCACTTATTCAGCAAACAGTGAACACATTCAGCAACATCAAGTTCTGGGAACATTATAGTATTAGTCACCGCCGCGTTCCTGTCACTTAGCTGTATCTGTGCTGCATATAGAGTCACACAAACTCTCCTGACTGATGTCACCACTCACCCAAATACTCCCTTGGAGCCAAGACTTTACTGCATTAAGGAAATCTGCTCAAAATTATCCTATCCCTCATCTTCTTCTTGCAAAGCATAGTAAACTCTAATTATGACCTAAAGCCAAGTCCAAATGCCATGAGTGAACTCCATTCTATTGACATTGAGAATTTGTATTAAATGCTCTTACACATTGTGCAGCTTGTTTGTAATCTTCCAGGTGCCTGTGTGTGTGTGTGTGTGTGTGTGTGTGTAGTACTAAACCTGGACTTTCTAAGCGGTCAGGCAGCAACAGGTGGAGGTGCTCTCTGTCTCCTCCCTGCTCTTGAAGCCACGCCTTCAACACTGTCTCCATGGAGAACACATTGTTTTCCACCTGCTGCATGTCCACCTCTGTCCCCAACATCAGACATTCTACAGACAGACAGAGGCATCAGTATTTGCACAAAACATACACCAGACTAACGGAAACACAGAGGATTCAAATTCACACTAATAGTCTCATTACGTTGACATTTGTTAATAACAATCAATAAGGACACGTTTTTAGTTTATTTTTAAATCATTGTGGATATTTGGCTTAACTGTTTTAGCAGTAGTTTAGTTTAGTTTAATTCCAGTTTTCCCCTTTGAACACTAGATGGAGGCAGCACTCAATATATGCATGTTACGTATCACTGGCCTGGGTGACACTGAAATGAAACTGAGACACACAACCAATAACATTGTGACACTAATTTCCTGAATATAACAGATTGAAAACATTTTAACACATTCACCTACGATATGATTATTTAACTGAAATCTGTTTGAACCATAGCTGTTACAGTACATTAAAAATGTTTTACATTTAATATATTTTTATATGTGTAAATCTACCTCCCCTTCTACTGTACAGTATGTACACACTAAGTGATCCACTCTTCGCTTCAGAGGATGTGACCTCGTTGACCCAGCCCACCCTCCTGCCCTGCTCTGACCCTGTTCACATCAATTCCTAATTGCACACTAGGTACAAACCGCTTCTCTTTTTCCCTCTGTCTCATGTTTAATATTAACGATCCATCGAGAAAATTATTAACGAGGCCAGCCTGAGAGGAAAGGATCAGGAGGCACTGTGGGGACTGATAGTTGGTGTGGACTGAAGAGACTCTGACAGAAGCAAAAGAAATAGCAGAGATGGATTGAGACGAGACAAGGTATTTAAACTTTCACAGTTGGAAACTTTCATGGAATACGAGAAACTTTAAATTCAAAGAATTAAATATGTCATTGCTTCTTTCATCTGTCAGAGGCAGATACAGTGCAGAAGCTATTTTTGGTTCTGGGCCAAAGTTTCCAGAACTGCCTCATCTAGGAATAAGTATTTTATCGGAGGCGCAGGAATTATGCTATGCTAATTTGCTGATGGATGTTTGTGGTCTGATCCCTGCTGGGTGAAGGCAAGAGGGATGAAAGCAGCGAGACAAAGACAGAACATTAGGACGACAACAAGTCATGTACTAATGGCACTTCTGCATTTATGTGCCAAAAAGGCATACTGTAAAGTCAACGCTTTGAAACAACACTGTGCACTTGTTCCCGATGTTCTCACATATTTGGAATCAGCAGTACAGTAGGGCTTTACTAAGCAAAACAAGCAAAGGCTGTTAAGAAAGACAAGAAGGAGCCTGAGGAGAAAACAGGATCAATTCACATTAACCTACGCTAATTAGAAAGACAAGGGTAGAGGAATAAAAGCTGAGTTAGGCGTCCAAATAAAGGCATGTACAGTGAAAGAAGAAGAAAAGAAGAGAAGGAGAGGATGGTTCTTGCTTTTATGGACATGCTAATGGAGAAAGATAAGAGGAAGACCCTTGATGTACAAAGATGGAGGAGGGGGAAGCAAATCGATACAGACCTCCTTCTGTAATATATGTAGGAGAATAGGGATTCAGGAAGCATGAGATGGTCAGGGTGGGAAAGGGAGCTGGTGAGAGAGTGGGTGAAGCAGAGAGGGAAAGTTTGGATTACACAAAGAGCAGGCCAGAGATGAGAGCAGAAGATAGGAGAGGAGATGGATGGGAGTGCTGGCTTGGATGATGTGGAAGTGCTTGTAATTAGACTATAGTATAGAAAGCAGAGGCAGATAATAAAAGAGGATGAGGACAGAGGTGCATTACATCTCAGGATTAAAGAACTAAACATAGTCCATCTTATGTGTGCATAGGTGTAATGCTTTACTCAGAGCAGGGTGTGTATTGGTGGTAGGCGTTAACCCCACTGTGAGTTTAGATTACCAGGAGCTGGAGTAAGGATGTGATTCCTTATCTGCATTAATGAAAAATGTGTTTACACTGTCCAAATACAGATGTCTCCCCTTCTTTCAGGCCATAAAATGCGTGTCTACTGACGGTATGTAAGATAAAAAAAAACTGTTTTGTGTTCACTGCTTTAAATCCGATTCAGTGCCTCTTGTTCGCTGACTATTGTTGTTTTGTTCCTTACTTTCCTGGCCTGTAACACTGAATGATTAAGTATCTATTAAATCAGGAGCCAGCCTCAGTGGCACATCCCTCTGATCTACAAGTCTAATTGCGCTCCTGCATCACATTAGTGTGTCTTCTGTGTGCGTGCGCTTGTGGAAACGATAGAAGATAATGTGCAACACATGCTGAGGCAAAGTGAGGATGCTGGGTGGTAGTTGGACTGGAGTGTGTGTATGGGGCGAGTGAAGGCAGAGCCAGACGGATCAACAAGTTGAAAAGGTAAACTCAATGAATCACAAAATGAATGTTGAAATATTGCAACTATATATACAAACAATATGAGAAACCAGAACATATTATAATAAAGCTATAAATATAGTGCAAGTAAATAAGGCTGCTAGTGCCTCCACTTTTATGTTAGCATCTCTCTGCTGTCTCCACCTGTCTAATGAGCTGAGTGTTTTTCTCTGTCCAGATGATTCTCCCTACGTCTCCCGGAGCAGCTGTTACATCACTAACAGCGACTGGGGATCCGAATAAATAAAAATGATCCCAGATGTTGAGTGATGACACTGAGGGTGGCGTGAAGGTGAAGCTGTTTAGGCTGGTGTAGACACACCGGTAATTCACACAAACACGCATGCCCCTCCACGTTGGCCTTCCCATCGACACCAATAACACACTTACACTCTAATCGGTTGTCAGGTTTGGGCTTTCAGACCTGTGTAGTGGAAACAGTCTTTAAAGACTGAGCCGTCCAGTCTCTGCAGCTCTGAGCTGTCTTAAAGTTTTTGCAGAGCCTTTAATTGGCTGTGATTGCCTCTGAGGCACCGGGGGATCTCGCTCTTGTTTGTGTGCCTGTGATAATGTCATGATCTGTGTTTTTGTTTCTAGTTGTATCATGTTTCACGCCATGTCCTGTGTAACACTACTTCCTGTTTTATTTTGGTAGTCTCCTGGTTTCTGTTCCTGCTTTAGCTTTACTTCCGGTTTTTGTCTTGTCACAGCTGTCCCTGCTCCACCTGATCGTTATCCTCACCTGCACTGTATCAGTTAATTACTCATCTGTGTATTTAGTCACCTCCTGTTCCCGTAGTCACTTGCCAGATTGTTGAGTTGAGAATGTGTTGAGCGTCCCTAGTTTCCTGAGTTCCCTGAGTGTTCGTGTTCTCGTGTCTTATTCCTGTTCGCACCGTGTATCCTGCCCGACACTGGATTATCTACTGACCGTGAGTTTTTGCCTGTTCCCTGCCTGTACTTTTGCCGAGCCTTTTTGTGTTTGACCTGGACCGTATGACCCTGCCTTGAGCAATAAACCTTTTGTTGATTATAACCTCGCCTCCGTGCTGTGCATGTGGGTCCGCCGTCTGCCCGAGTCCCTGACAGAACAATCTGGCCACACTTGGACCCAGCCAGCACTTAGCCTCCGGTCAGGTCAGTGACTGTTTTTCCTTTGTTTTTTACGGCAAATATAACTCTCCCGCGGAAGTATGGTTTCGGTTTCCTCCTCTCCGCCTCGTCGGATCGTCGTGCCTGCACCAACCTGCCCAGCTCCATGGTTATTTCCCTGGGAGGATTTCCTGCTCTCACGCGGTCCTCAGTCTCCAGTTCAGCCGCGCGCTGCTCAGTCTCCAGTTCAGCCGCGCGCTGCTCAGTCCCCAGTTCAGCCGCGCGCTGCTCAGTCTCCAGTTCAGCCGCGCGCTGCTCAGTCTCCAGTTCAGCCGCGCGCTGCTCAGTCCCCAGTTCAGCCGCGCGCTGCTCAGTCTCCAGTTCAGCCGCGCGCTGCTCAGTCTCCAGTTCAGCCGCGCGCTGCTCAGTCTCCAGTTCAGCCGCGCGCTGTTCAACCTCCAGTTCAGTCGTGTTTTCCCCAGTCTCCAGCCCAAGCTCCAGACGCCGCGGTCCCGTTTCACCATGCGGGTCCCGGTACAGAGGTCCGGTCCACACTGCTCCCAGCGCCCCAAACGACGGACAGTCGCAGCTGCTCCGGACGGCGCCGGCGGCGGCGCGGTTCCAGGATTCCGGGTCCCGCGGTCTCGGTCATGGGGACCGAGCAGTCTCCTTCTCCGACAGAGGAGCCCCTTGATTCTCGGACTGACTGTGTCTCTCTGATAGCAGGCATCCCAGACAGCGTCGCCCGACGGGTCCACCTCCTCTGCTCTCCTCCGGTTGCGTTTCTCTTCGCCCACCTCATGAACACCGCCGATTCGGCAGCAGACCAGGGCGCGAGAGAACAACTGTTCACGGAAGCAGCCGCTCTCGTCCTGAGGGAGCCTGTCCTGCGTGAGGCCCTGCAACTCCCGGGCCTGCAGCCAGCGGCCGCTTCATGTCCCACCTCTCAGTCAGTTCAGCCTCGCCATGCTCATGCCCTGGTGCAGCCCTGTCGCCTCCAGGTCCCAGCCCAGTCGAACCTAGTCCAGACCCCAGATCAGCCGTGTGTTGCCCAGACCCCAGATCAGCCGTGTGTTGCCCAGACCCCAGTTCCGTCCTTGTCCCCGTCAGAGGGCACCGTCCGTCTGACGACTGTTAGCCCCACCCAATCAGGCCCGACGTCTCCCCCGTCGAGCTCGGCAGCTGTAAGCTGTCATGCCAGCTCCGGAGGGGACGCCGTTCCAGTCCCTGTCGGCCATGTTGCGGCCGTTCCAGTCCCTGTCGGCCATGTTGCGGCCGTTCCAGTCCCTGTCGGCCATGTTGCGGCCGTTCCAGTCCCGGTCGGCCATGTTGCGGCCGTTCCAGCTCCTGTCGATCCGTTAAAGGTCGTTCCTGTCCCCGTCGGCTCCAGTAAGGACGCCGTTCCAGTCCCTGTCGGCCATGTTGAGGTCGTTCCAGTTCTTGTCGGCCATGTTGAGGTCGTTCCAGTTCCTGTCGGCCATGTTGAGGTCGTTCCAGTTCCTGTCGGCCATGTTGAGGTCGTTCCAGTTCCTGTCGGCCATGTTGAGGTCGTTCCAGTTCCTGTCGGCCATGTTGAGGTCGTTCCAGTTCCTGTCGGCCATGTTGAGGTCGTTCCAGTTCCTGTCGGCCATGTTGAGGTCGTTCCAGTTCCTGTCGGCCATGTTGAGGTCGTTCCAGTTCCTGTCGGCCATGTTGAGGTCGTTCCAGTTCCTGTCCCTGTCGGCCATGTTGAGGTCGTTCCAGTTCCTGTCCCTGTCGGCCATGTTGAGGTCGTTCCAGTTCCTGTCCCTGTCGGCCATGTTGAGGTCGTTCCAGTTCCTGTCCCTGTCGGCCATGTTGAGGTCGTTCCAGTTCCTGTCCCTGTCGACCAAGTTGAGGTCGTTCCAGTTCCTGTCCCTGTCGACCAAGTTGAGGTCGTTCCAGTTCCTGTCCCTGTCGACCAAGTTGAGGTCGTTCCCGTTCCTGTCCCTGTCGGCCCAGTTGAGGTCGTTCCAGTTCCTGTCCCTGTCGGCCAAGTTGAGGGCGTTCCAGTCCCCACTCCTGTCGGCCCTGTAGCGGTCGTTCCAGTCCCCGTTCCTGTCGGCCCTGTAGCGGTCGTTCCAGTCCCCGTTCCTGTCGGCCCTGTAGCGGTCGTTCCAGTCCCCGTTCCTGTCGGCCCTGTAGCGGTCGTTCCAGTCCCCGTTCCTGTCGGCCCTGTAGCGGTCGTTCCAGTCCCCGTCATCCTTGGAGCCGCAGTTCCTGCGCACCTCCAGGAGGAGGTCGCGCCAGCCGCAGTTCCTGCGCACCTCCAGGAGGAGGTCGCGCTAGCCGCAGTTCCTGCGCACCTCCAGGAGGAGGTCGCGCCAGTTGCAGTTCCTGCGCACCTCCAGGAGGAGGTCGCGCCAGTTGCAGTTCCTGCGCACCTCCAGGAGGAGGTCGCGCCAGCCGCAGTTCCTGCGCACCTCCAGGAGGAGGTCGCGCCAGCCGCAGTTCCTGCGCACCTCCAGGAGGAGGTCGCGCCAGCCGCAGTTCCTGCGCACCTCCAGGAGGAGGTCGCGCCAGCCGCAGTTCCTGCGCACCTCCAGGAGGAGGTCGCGCCCGTCGCAGTCCCGGCGGACCTCCAGGAGGGGGTCGCGCCCGTCGCAGTCCCGGCGGACCTCCAGGAGGGGGTCGCGCCCGTCGCAGTCCCTGCCGACCTCCAGGAGGGGGTCGCTCCCGTCGCAGTTCCTGTCGACCTCCAGGAGGGGGTCGCTCCCGTCGTAGTTCCTGCCGACCTCCAGGAGGGGGTCGCTCCCGTCGTAGTTCCTGCCGACCTCCAGGAGGGGGTCGCTCCCGTCGTAGTTCCTGTCGACCTCCAGGAGGGGGTCGCTCCCGTCGTAGTTCCTGTCGACCTCCAGGAGGGGGTCGCTCCCGTCGTAGTTCCTGCCGACCTCCAGGAGGGGGTCGCTCCCGTCGTAGTTCCTGTCGACCTCCAGGAGGGGGTCGCTCCCGTCCCGGCTCCGGCCGCACCAGCATCGGTTCCTGGCGGCCCGGCTCAGGCCGCACCTGCATCGGTTCCTGGCGGCCCGGCTCCGGCCGTACCTGCATCGGTTCCTGGCGGCCCGGCTCCGGCCGCACCTGCATCGGTTCCTGGCGGCCCGGCTCCGGCCGCACCTGCATCGGTTCCTGGCGGTCCGGCTCCGGCCGCACCTGCATCGGGTCCTGTCTCTCGTCGCGGTGGTCCAAGGAGGACGCCGCTGGGTCCTGTCTCTCGTCGCGGTGGTCCAAGGAGGACGCCGCTGGTTCCTGTCTCTCGTCGCGGTGGTCCAAGGAGGACGCCGCTGGTTCCTGTCTCTCGTCGCGGTGGTCCAAGGAGGACGCCGCTGGTTCCTGTCTCTCGTCGCGGTGGTCCAAGGAGGACGCCGCTGGTTCCTGGCTCTCGTCGCGGTGGTCCAAGGAGGACGCCGCTGGTTCCTGCCTCGTCCTTGTCTCGGCCGCCGGACTGGTGGCCTCGCCCTCGGCGCCTCCTGCTGCCCGGATGGCGCTGCCTCCTGCGGCGACGTCCGCCTCGACTCCTCAGCCCATCGGATCAGCGTCCGCCTGGAGGACGTTGCCATTCGGGGTGGCCCCCGGGGACATCGGTCCAGCCCAAGGGCACTAAGAGTGCCACCCTGGCTCAGCGGCTGCTGGGCAGGGTCTCGCCACGCCATCACCCTCCGTGAGGGAATCCCTGAACTTCATGTTTTTCCTGGTCATGGACCTTTGTAGTGTATGTGGACTCTTGTTTTGGCCCTCCCCCGGTCCTCCCTCCACCCACCCTGCTCATGTACCTTGAGGGGTAGGGATTCGGTCCCTCCGCCTGGGACCACCCTCCGCCCGCCCTGGTTTGGGGGGGGGGGCTTCCGTGGGCGCCGTGGAAGGCGCCATAGGGGGGGGGGTACTGTCATGATCTGTGTTTTTGTTTCTAGTTGTATCATGTTTCACGCCATGTCCTGTGTAACACTACTTCCTGTTTTATTTTGGTAGTCTCCTGGTTTCTGTTCCTGCTTTAGCTTTACTTCCGGTTTTTGTCTTGTCACAGCTGTCCCTGCTCCACCTGATCGTTATCCTCACCTGCACTGTATCAGTTAATTACTCATCTGTGTATTTAGTCACCTCCTGTTCCCGTAGTCACTTGCCAGATTGTTGAGTTGAGAATGTGTTGAGCGTCCCTAGTTTCCTGAGTTCCCTGAGTGTTCGTGTTCTCGTGTCTTATTCCTGTTCGCACCGTGTATCCTGCCCGACACTGGATTATCTACTGACCGTGAGTTTTTGCCTGTTCCCTGCCTGTACTTTTGCCGAGCCTTTTTGTGTTTGACCTGGACCGTATGACCCTGCCTTGAGCAATAAACCTTTTGTTGATTATAACCTCGCCTCCGTGCTGTGCATGTGGGTCCGCCGTCTGCCCGAGTCCCTGACAGATAACACAGCCAATCATTATTACTTTGCAACATGGCAACTGGAACAACATACAGTATTTATAAACAAATCATGCAAGAGAGATTCTTTCCTTGGTTCTATAAGTCATCTCTGTGGACCTAAGACCCTCAGTGTCTTATTGCCTTTCTTCTCTTCTAAGCATCTCCTCTTCCTACCCAGTCCCCCCCCCCCCCCAGCCCACAACCAATAATGGTTCCATTTACTCTGTGCTTTAGGAAGAGTGACTCATCCTTATGAGTATCGAGCAGTCCAATGAGCCAATGCGCTACCAGACAAACAAGCACACATGTAGTCAACCATGTTTCCACGCATTCATCAAGACATCAGCAACTAATGGAGAACAACAATACTTCTAGGATGTAATTTAAACTATAATCTGGTACATTAATTTACAGTAGATGTTATGGTTATATTAATCGCCTTACAAATCACAGCTGAAGTTAAGTTGAATTACACTCAAGGTAACAATAATCACTGTTTCCTTCTTACTCATTAGGAAAAGGAGTGCTGCTTAGCCTGTTTTTTGGCACATGTAACACAAATAAAAATATTTCCTCTCGACACCAATGTGTCAATATAATACGTAGGTACAGTAATGCAAGGTAATGCAACCCCCTGACACAGACTTCACAAAGCGAGGCAGAATATGAAGGAGGCGCTGATGAATGTGTGTCTGAGGAACTTCCCTCTGACAACCATATTTCACTTGCAGAGCAACATAGACAGCACAAGCTCTACCCTTGTCTGTCAGTCTGTCTGTGTGAGCACTGATGATGAATAGCGCATTGATGTCGTTCGAGACCTTGACAAATAGGACATTGATCATCTGGTATGAAACACAGGCTCTCGACACACCAGCGGCTGTGTGACATAATTGCCTCGCAGTCACTTCTTTAGAGCCATGCGATCATGATGTCAATTATAGACAGACACTTAAAAAAGAGGACGAAGTGGCGAAATCAACATTCTTATCAGTCTGTGATCGTTGAGAGGAAACATGAAAAAAGAAAAAGAGGTCACACATTTAAGAGACGGTCAAAAATGCTGATCATTCTTTTACCACAGTCCATTAGGCCAGTTTGAATAAAGTTCAAAGCTCATCATGTAAATCACATTTTTCTAGGGTTGAATATGAATGAATTCATGCTAATAAATCACACTAAAATTATTGACCAGGTGCAAGACAGAAGCAAAGTGAAGGCATTAAAAACCACCTGCCTGGTTTCAAGCAGAATCTGGAAGTAGGAGAGGGTTAGCTGAGGAGAAGGACACAGAGACTCGTGAGAGGATTGTGTCGGGTCGACTTCTTTGAAGCACTTGAAAAATACAGGAGGACGGAGGATGAGAGGAACTCTCCAGACTGCATTCATGCAGACACACAACAGAGGACAGAGAAATGGCCGGTCTGCACAAGAAAGCTTCCCTGCACATCTTTGAGAAATGATAATATTGGTTGATTCTTTATCAGCCGGCTCAATAATTGAATGGAATTTTAATTCAAACATATATTTCTCGATTGTTGCTTGGCTTGTGATGCAGCCATCGCTCTCAGACGAGGCAAATATGTGAGAACCAGGATCAAATAGTTTTTGTTTTTTTGCTGTGTTTTTGAAACTTGTTGATGTCTCTAGTTTTCTGCCAGAATACGAAACCCAAACAATGTCTGAGAGGAGGAAGAATAAGCCAGAAAAATTATATAGTTAAATAAATCTGCCATCATATTTGTTCAGCTTTATTGAAAGACTTGGAGAACTTGCCTGTGTGAAGATAGTCTGATGTCTGGGTCCAACTGCCAGAAGGATGTGTGAAGTGCATCCTCCAGACACCCTCTGACTGAAGGAAAACTAAATACTTGTTACTGATCGCCCTGATTCCTAGGACTCTCACTAACCTGAAGAAAGTTTTAAAGTGTTGCTAAAGTGAAGACAAGATCTATAAAATGGTGAAGAAGGAGATGAGACCAGGGATGCAGGACTGCACTAGTGATGGTAAACACAAAAGGAAAAGGGAGCAAATAATTTGGCTCAAATGGCCTGAAAGCCTAGAAAACACAGACACAGTCCATCTGTGTCTGCTCTGACACACATAAAGAAGACAAGACGAGAGGCAGAAGGTAATTCTGTCTCTTTCCAATGCTTAGATAAATGAGGAAAATGTAGAAAATGGGATTTGTGGAAAAAAAATAATAAAATTAGAAGTAAGTGTGCAATTATATAAATGAGATAAAAAAGAAATTAATAAGAGAGATTTACTAAGGCAAAGACTGCGGGGGGGATTAACGAATGGTACAGTAATGTCAGCAGCTAATTTTAGTGCTTGTTTGGACAGAAACTAACCTTGAGCAGAATTAAACAAATTAGAAAATAGATGGTGAGTTTAATGACTTTGTGCTGATAAGACATTTCAAAACATTAGCCATGTAAGATTGTCTTGCTGAACAGTACCTATACAGGATTTGATAATCTTGCTTCTACAGGACATGACAAAAAATACTCAATTTTGCCTTTGGGTTTCCGCTGCAACCGTCTTACAGTATTTCTGAGTTTCACTCTCCCACCTCCCATAGACAGTGATAAAGGCACACAGCAGGTAAGGGGGGAATGGAAAAGTGTAACACAGTTCAACAGTTGTAATCCACACTGAGGAGAACTTTCTACTTTCACCCTATTGCTTTTCCTTTTACTTCCTATCAGCTTTTCCACGAACCGTATAAAGTAAAAATGTGAAAAAAGGTGGCATCAAACTGTGGCAGACAGGAAAATGTCAGACTTTGCGAATATGTCTGTCAACCTGCCACGGTCATTTCTAATTATATTTTGACAAAATTCAGAATGACCCTGATGATAGAAGGGGATAAGAGGTAAAGAAAGTTGTGTCTATGAGCGTGCGTATGATCTGAGAGCAGTCGGCCATCTCTCAGCATGGAACTAATAGGTTCCATGTCCTGGTGTGAAGAGTGACGCCAGGCTCCATCTGTACGACCACCTGCTGTTCTGCTAACGCCACACAGAGGTGTGAACAGCCTGACCCTGGACCTGTGTGTGGTAACGTGACAAAATCTATCCTTAATTTTCACATTGCACATCTACACTGTTAATCGTAATAATATTTAATAAAAAGAAGTAAAAATGCCGAGCTTTTCTTTTAGGCTTAACGTTGGCATTAGGTTGCCAGTGACTGTTTTCTGTACCTGTGGACATTTGGCACAACCTAACACTGGGCATACAGTATATTTATATAACAGCAGGTCTCTGTGAGGTTTCCTCCCAAGCAACTACTTGCACTTTTGCTCACCACCCAAGTTTAAAGTGGCTGACTGCGAAGGAAAATGAAAAAGGAACTGCCAGAGAACGAGTCCGAGAGAGAAAGAACTACTGTGGGCAGAATCACTGCACTGCAGGTGTGTGATTGTAGCTGAGGAGGAAACGTCTGGTGGAAAGTTGTTTTTACACACCGCCGATTACACAAAAATGTAGTTGAATACACCCTGCAATTAGCTGCACAAGACTGATGTACGGAGCAGATCTTGCAGACAATCAATAACATCCTCCAGGTAACTTCTGGGTCATGGCCCGTTCAGTTCAGCACAGAAAAAACAATATACTGTATTTTATCATTTTTAAAGCTGGAGCGGATGTGAATGAAAGATGATTTGAGGTCAGGGCGCAAAGGCATCAGCCTTCACCACAGTTAATACAATCACAGAGAAAGCTTTAGGGTTTCCACTCTTTAAGTCTTAACTCCTCATGAAGAGGAGACCAACTGAGTAGCAACGCTGCCTCTGGGTATCAATAAAGGTTCACATTATTATTATAATGTAAAACAAGAAACAAGACTGATTGTGAGCTCTGCATGAAGCGCTGGATAAGGGCCAATGGATTGTAATCCTCCTCTCAAGGGACGCAATTTTTCAGAGTCATTATCCTTGTGACTTAAAATGGATTTGTGGGATGCGCGCGGATCCAAGTGCAACTGTGTGGGGTGTGGAAATGGCTTAAGTGTTCCGGAGGAGGCAAAGACGGGGAAGGAAACAGTTCGAAACGAAAAGAAAGAGCGTTGCGTATTCAGCGCCGCAGTCGCACAGATAGAATGTCATAGTGTAATGTACGTGGAGCAGGCGGTGTAACATCCAATGTAACGTGATTACACAACACGGGACTCCCACTGTGTTGGCTCAACATGGGCCGTATATTTACTGTAACTCTGTTCTCATATGGAATGCAAAGGCTGGATACAGTACCTTTACTATGCACAGGACGCGCCCATGCAGTCCACATGTTACTATGTATTTGTGAAAGCAGCATTATTCAGTACATGACCCAAGCTCACCTACCAAGCTCAACCACTTTAAAAAAAAGTGTTGAGGGGAAAGGTCAGTTAAATAAATCCCTTAACATTGGCTCCAGCAAAAGGCGAGAGGAAACTGAATACTTCACATGAAATGTACCACAGTAAGTACAAAGGAGGAACGAGGCTCGGAGACAGGGCCGAGTATTTTATTTCTTTCTCAGAAAAGGCAGAGGAGGAGGAGAAAGTAATTAAGTAGCCGGAGAGAAGAAAAGAAAAGAGGGAAAATCCTCTCATCTCCCTGTTACACTTTGATGGAGCATGGCAGCTCCTGTGAAGCAGGGTATGATTAAAGTAAAAGTGAAAATTATACTGAGAAGGACCACACACACACACACACACACGTCGACGCTGACACACAGCGCAGGGAAAAGATACTGATGAGTCATTCATTTGCCACATTCGTGTATTTGTAATCAGGCGTGTAGGCTCCTCGTACATGATGGTGTAGAATTATTCAAAAGCAAAGAGTAAAACAAGAACCGAGAGGACGGCCTGCACAGAAAAACGAAGGCACACTGCATATATCTACACAGAGTATTGTGAGAGTGTTTAGTCCAAACCACCACAACCTCCATCTGTCGCTGGTGAGACATTCTCATCTGTCGAACCAACTGGAAAAACTGACTGGTAAAGAAAGGGAAATCTTTGCGGGGGAATGGAAGCAGCGTTAGAGGGAGAAAAATGCACAGAGGGAGAGATGGCGCGAGGGAGGGAGATAAATTAAGAGATTCCAAACAGAGGGAGAGGATTATGGGGGATATAAAAGGCTATAATCCAAGAATTGCTGATGGGGTGTCAGTCTGAAAGGGATATTTGTCCATGATATAAGTCTGCTTTTACGCTGCTTTTACCTACAGCTCAGAGGGATCGTGCAATTGCGATTAGACCCTTTAAAAAAAATCATATGATTATGTGTCATATGATTGACTGCTAATCTGCATTAATAATAAAACAAATTTTTATAATGTAATGGAATGCACTATTACTTTGTCTATTATCCATCCATTTTGAAGTCACACAGATAATTCAGAGTCGCCAATAATATGGCGCAAACCTGTGGACTGTGGGAGGAGGCCACTGAGCAGAGCAGACGTGTTTTATTCAATAGTTAAACATGTAAATTTATTTATGCGTTAAATGCAGAGTGCCCCTAAAGTTTGCAGTCATCGGTATACGTGATAAATTACAGGAAATATCCTTTAATGCCGTCACATTATCTGAATTTAAGTGTGCTTCGGGATCCTAATCCTGCATCACGCAGCGTATGGGGATGTAGCTCAGTGGTAGAGCACATGGCCTGCATGCATGAGGGCCCGCGTTCAATCCACAGCTCCTCCACTTATCCTGCAAAGCTTTAATATTACAGTTTATATGAAGGAAGCAGATGTGGCAAAATATTAGCATATGCTCACTGAATGTCACTGAGAACAGCATCTGTGGCCTGTGGTTGTGTTGATATTTGCTAAAGACCCACAATATTGTTTTACTGTGAGCTCAAAGCTAAGCTACAGAGAAAATAAAGGTGGTTATTGGAGGACTATGGACTGATGGTGGATCAGCGATTGGAGAATAACCTCCGTAAGATATCTCAAAGTTGGCTTTGTGGATGGTGTTTCAATAGAATAACTGTCGCTTGGAACCTGGATTTCACAGCCACATTTACGTGGAGGCGATGACTGTGTTGTCACTTTGAGAAGCATTTGCAAACTCGGCATTGAAATGAAATAAATTCCTTGACAAAGCTGGGGAGTGATGTGAAAAAGAATTAAACTGTTGAATGAGTGTCAAAATATGATGATGAGGAAAAAGATTTTGGCAGCTGCCAAAAAAGGATTTTTAGAGAGGATGAGTCAGATGGTTCTTCGTAGCACTGTGCAAACACAAACATGTATTAGCATACAGACTAAAACACTATGAGTAAAAACCAAAGAATACATATATGTGTTCAGATACTATAAGCTCCAGCTACCAGCTACGCTCTATTATGATGTTCTGAGCTTCAAATTAAAAGAAGCTTCAGCAGTCCTGAATTAAACATCGGAATGGGTATGAGTGGGAATGGTTTGAGCATGTGAGCATAAAAAAAACTAAATAAACCATGTGCACTGAACGATTGGAGTTTTTGTTTATTAAAACTGTATGAAAAACATCCATGCAGCTAATATGTACAAACTGATCCTGGCCTGTTCTGCCTGCTGCGCTCCCCACGTGCTCTCTCACACTCAAACCACGCCCCATTGTCTCTGGCCACGCCCACTTCCTGTTTGTTCCCCTCTGGCCCCCATTACCTGGCTCAAACTGCAGATCATTTCCACCTGTGACTATGAATACTCCTCACCTGCCTTAGCCCCTTCACTTCCCTTTGCAAGTCTCATTCTAGAATCTTCATCATTTTGAGCGAGTCATGTTATGAGAGTGTGCTCACCATTCTGATTAAGAGAGTGAGTCCGTAAGGGTCTTTCATTGTATGGATTGTTTTACTGCATTGAGCCAGGCCTTGTTTCCACTGCTTTGCTCCCTACGTACAGTATCAGTCTTCTGACCAAGAAGCCCTATCATTCCACATTCCACTCTGTGGTCCTGCAAGTACTCTGCACCATTCATCTGCTTCACCCTGGCGCTACTGGGTTCAGGCTCTAATGGTAACCATTTCTCAAACTCCCTGCAGACCATTTCAGACCGATCTCAGCAACCACTCCTCGGCTCCGCCTCAGCTCTACCCTCACGCTCCTCTGGTCAGCAGTCTTGCTACACCTCCTTTCTAAAGGTAAGTGGAGTTTTATTGTTTGTTGTCATCTCTGAACCAGGGCCCATTTTGTTCTCTTGTCTATTAACGATCCACCTGTTTGCTCCAGTGAATTGGGCAGACGGCCCACATCAGATGCGGCCTTTTCAGTACATCTGTCTTAAAGCACAATAAACTGAATCAAACTGAGTACTGATCAGAGTCACAGTGTGTCGCTTCTAACACAAACCCACATGTATAATATAAAATACTGTTCCTATTGGCGAGGCAGGCCTAGAAAGATGCAGCCAAAGGCTTAACAGAAACAGAAATATCCTTTCTCATCACGCTGCAGCTTATCTGAAATGGATGCGTTATCTATTGATGAAATGCCGATTTATGGGGCAATGATAACATCCACCCTATAAGTCAAACCGATAAGGGTTTCACAAGGGGAGAAAATACAACGGCTTATGTGTCAATTCATATACTCTAAGAAAGTCTAAAGTAAAATAAAATCTGTTTACTTTACACTTACACTAAATATGACCTTCTGGCACTGTACTACTATTCTATGTTAGTAAATTTAAGTCAGCTACATTCTGATGATTATTTAGGTCCCTCAGTGCAATCAGTGTCTTAATTATTATGCATCAGATTTTGCTGTTCCCTAAAAGATGCAGTGTACTTTTCAGAGGTAGTTGGAATACCTACAGTATCTTCCTTTTGCAAAGGTAATGATGACCTCTGAACGTATGATACAGACTCTGTCTATTTCACAGTGTTGAATTGTCACTATATTAAAGTAAACTGGATCATTCTTGTAATACTCTGGGGAAAAAAACTTTTGAAAAAAATCCACAAAACCAAATTCCCCTGGTGTTTACTATAACTTATCACAGGGTTTGGGCTCTGACTCCAAAAGATAAAAACAGGAAGAAGGAGAGAGAGAGAGAAAGATGCAGTTCAGAGGACAAGGCCCAGGTGTTCGGCAGAGACAGTCAGAAGAGAGTAATCTATCAGTGCAGCTGCTCCAGACGGCGCTTGTGTGCCTGTGGATGTCTGTAACAGTGGGTGTCCTGTACACAGTGAGCACAGTGACTTTGCAAAAATAAAGTAAAGTATCAAGCAGCTTTTCCCCAACACAGATGCTTCTTTTCGAAACGCATGATTTTCTATTGAGAGTAAATGTATGCTTTAATGCATGATTTGAAAAAAACGACAAATGTAAGATTTTTAAATAATTATTTGGAAAATGAATCCTTCTCGGACACACACACACACACACACACAACTTGGACGGCTTTCTCTGGCCTGCAGAATGCATGATCGATCCAATTCATTCATTTTATTTTCCGCTCCTGCATCATCTGTGATTTTGAGGGTTATTGTGTTTGTAACCGTCAACAATAAAACACCCAGTAGCTCATTATCTGGTAATAACAAAACTATGTAGCGTCTAATTGGAATTTATGGGTTGTTAGCTTCTCGCTGCAGAATCAAATTGCATTTGTTTATAAGTTGAAAACCGAATGGCAACTGATTTGCTACAAGCATTAGCGGACATTGTGAGAACAAGCTTGTACATGATAATGAAGTACACACTAAAATGTAATTTGTTAAATAGATTTTAATCCAGCATCGTTTCAATATTGCACATACCTCCGTATCATCAGCTTTTCAATCAATGGAAATTGTTTTTGTTTGCGACTGTCCTCAAGGAATGTCATCAGTCTGTGTGGAACCACTTCTATTTAAGCTGACAACTTGGAAGCTGTGAGGAGAAAAACCTGAAGCCCAAGGCCATAATGATCCCCCCTAGTTTCTCTAGTGCTCGACTGTACACCTAGAGTGTAAGTGGAGATTCAAGGAGACTCTGGTTGAGTTTCAACAAAAACAGGATGCTTAGCAGGGCGTTGGCCTTCAGACGCTCACTTTTATACTCGTGAGACTGATGAAAGATACAGTATTAACCATTTCCTGCCCCAGAATCATACAGTCAACACTCACTTATACATATACTCATATATATGCACACACACTCTCAGCTTTAAATGGCCTCTCCTCTGCTCCCTGCTACCCTGCCTCCACCCTCCATTAACATGTTTTATAAGCGCTGCAGGTCAGTGTCCAGGGTCATTACAAAAACATACCTCTGGATTCTCTGGACCAAGTTGCTCTCATCTTCTACTCTCTGTTTTACAGCTCCACTAGAACCATTCAGTGTTTTAGCCCTACTATATATTTAATCATTTTATCTCATTACCCTCTATTGACTTTTAATCTCACAGGCGTTTGCATATCTGTCCTCCCACGTATGTTTCCATGAACTTTAGTATCCATTGTCATGTTTGTTGAAACTGACCCAGACTCCAATATCTGTATATTAGCATAAAGGATATGCTACAATAGAAAGTGAAGCTGCTTTTTACATCAGTTTTACTTAATAATTAAGGGTTAATGAGGTCTTACTGTACATGCAGCAGTGCCTAAATTGATTAAATTAAATTTTAAGAGCCTTATCATCATCCTTTTAAGTCTGAGTAAAATTGGTATTAGCCAGACAGTTAAACTTCTTATCTTTAAGTCTGTGTTGGTTTTCGGCCAGATGCTGTAAGGTCAATGTGGCTCCTGAGTACAGAGATGACCCCATTCCCTTTCTTAGGTTGGCACAACACCCTATTGTAGGACTCCAACTAAACAAGATTTACAAGATTAACTTTATACTGGGAGGACATACTTTATAACCAAATCAACAGGAATAACAGCAAATGAAAGAAATCTACATTTAAGGTCACAAACACTAGTGGAATTAATGACACTGTGTGTGAAGATGTTGTGACAGCAACAACCATGTTTTCTCTACACTGGAACAAAACTATTTCTTATTGAATAGCTTTAAGTGGAGCAGTGTCGACATAATTAAAGGCTGTAGGGCCTCAAGTGATGATCATGTGCTATAAACATTTCTGAGAAAAAAAACATTGGGAACAGTGATCTAATCCCAGTGGCATCACAGCGACGAGAAGGGTGTAGACCTCACTGACATCCAACTGTGGTGACTACATAAACACAAGGCTCCAGTCCAAATACTTGAAGCTTGACTGGCACTGTCCATTTTGAGATACTGGATAAACAAACATCAATCATATTAATAATAATAACTAATTAATAAAACAATTGAAGAGCAAATACATAGTGAATTGCTTAGTGACTCTTTAGGCCTTTATTAATCGGAACAAGGACCAAAACTAGTTCATTTTCCTTATAGAAAATAAGGGAAAAATATTAAAAGTACAAGTCACTTTTTTATGCCGTCAAGCTCTCACAATTTTGTGATCCTAAAGTTGGGGTGTCGAACACACATGTTGCGAGCACCACAAACGCAGACCTGAATCTTTTACTCCACTGGTAATAAATTTACTATACTATAAATATGAAAAACTCTCTACAAACTGTGCCTCCCCTAAACTCACACTCACATTATGTCTCTCATATTTCCCTTGTGTTTGTTTTACTTAGGTTGTTCCTCCCGTTCTATTTCTCTCCTATACGGTACTTCCCCCTTCATTTCCCTCTAGACCTCAGTGCCCTCGTCACATATTCACACCACACCACTTGAAGCTTGACATAATTACAAAGACAGACATATCATTTTGAGATTAAGCTCGCTGAGAAGACTCGCACACACTTGGATGTGAGTCATATTGTGCTTGTGACATGTTAAGTGAAAGGCGTATGTGACAAACAGTAAAAAGATAATAGTGTAATAAGTGGGTCAATGCCACACATCTCTGCTGAACATGATTAGGCAAACGCAGGCAAATGTGGGGAAAAAGTGAGGGGGAGTAAAGTCTGCTCTGGAAATACAGTAGATAACAGACCTCCAAAGCATTGAGGGTTGTGTGGCTGTTAATCCTTCCTCTTGTTTGTTTGAATGCACTTACAAGTCGTGCTTCCAGTGTTCCAGCCTTGCAGGAACAGAAAGTGTGTGTGTGTGTGTGTGTGTGTGTGTGTGTGTGTGTGTGTGTAGTTCTCTATACCTGTATCTTTCTTACCTTCAGTCTCAGTGCGTGTGGCTTCAGGTAAGGAACCAACTTGACTCCAGTCTCTTGCGCTGTAGATGTGTACCACCAGGAGCCGCTTGAGGGAAGCTAGGTCGGCATCTTTGAGCCCCATCTCCAACTGATGGACAATGGCCTGGCCTGGCTGGCTGGTCACCACAGTAACCTGGAAAAACAAGAGAAAGGAAACTATGACTCTAAAGGACACCATCCATCGCTCTATGATGTCATGTAGCTTTAAGTTTATAAAGAGATGGATTATGAAACAAAGAAAGAGGGGAAAAAGAAGTCTTAATTGCTAGTTATTGAAAAATACCAATTAAGGCATGAGGATTACTGCAGTTCTCCGTATGTAACTATTATTAGGCCACATTCCTTTACATGGCTCATTCCCGAAAGTCCACTTGTTCTTCCAGTTAGCGTTACCAGTGATAAAGTATGTGTTTTAATTTGTCATATCTTATAAAGAACAGACCACAGCGTCACCACAACAAAGCATTCTCTGGACCAAACTGTTATGTCTCTGTTCTTCATCAGAGGCGCTACAGGCAGATAATTACAGTTACTATATGAAATACATGATTTCAGGACTGTTCTCTCAGTTGGAAACCCACAAGCAAGCTCCCACTACAACGCAGAAGTAGAATACTGTATGGCATTATGACAAAGCTCTACACTTACAGACCTTAACATTTCAGGGAAACTGTGCTTTGCAAAAGATTTAACTTCCCTCTTGCTTTATCCCTGTAATTTAATGTTTCCCTTTAAATGAGCTATCATTATCTCACAAGCCAGAACACCATGAATGAACAAAACTCCAGGCATTTTCTTGTAAATTGCTTTACTAAATCATTATGTTTCTTATAATGTAGATGACTGCAGAACACAGCATCTTAAAATAACCACTTGATAATGGGAATCTATTTTCTGAGAAACTCAAGCTAATATCAGGCGGATGATGTGCACACTATCAGTAAATGATGATTATTCTAAGTAACTAATTATTGACACACTCTCTTGCTCAGCCAGAAATTAGAATTTGTTGCTGACACACATCATTGAGGAAGACACACATACAAAACTGTACATGCTGAAAACCGATCTGAATGGAAACGAGTTACATTAGACACGCATTCATTCTCGTGCACTTGCACAGCACCATGGGTCTGCTTAGTGTCTCTCTGTGTCCCAATGTGCAGCTATTCATATCTGCTGCTGTCGGAAACAGTGCGTCTTAGTGTAATCATCCGTCCAGAGCTTTGCAATAAATTGACAAATCCTGCGCAATAACCCAGAGCTGAATAGTTTCCAGAGGAACTAGAAGGACACTGACTGGGTTATTTTTCAGTTAAGCTCAGTTACTTAACCAACTTTTAAATTAAACAAATTAAGTGCTTTCTATAAAGTGAACTAACAATCAAACAACAGACTATACCAAAAACTGAACTGCACTAAACATTTTGTTGCTCATACAAATGACAAATGAGATGCTTAATGGCTCTAATGCCTGGAATGCACAGGGAAATAATGTCTGAATGTCACTTTTGCAACGGTTTTTCAACAGATGGCTCAACAGCAGCTAAATAAAGCCCATTTGCTGCATCTGAAATATACATTAAGTGGTTTTATATGTACTTTCTGATATGTGAAGGGTTTTCAGTCAGTAAAAGTGGCTATTAAAGATTTAAAACATGCTAAAGAGTCAAATTTTTAAGCTTTGTGTAACTGATGAGATCTCATTAATAAACTGTTTAAAGTAGAGCCTCTTCCCTACATTAGTGTGAAATATAAAGCTGAAGAGATGGCACAAAGGCATAGACTAAATAAGCTGCATCTTTCATAGTGGACATGCTATTAAATGTATTAGCATTAGGCGGTAGCTACAGTACAGTATTTGAAAACAAAGTGGTATGTGGGATGCACATACTGTAGCTCAGCATTGAATGTAAATGTTTTGCACTTACATGTATGAGGTCTTGTTTACCTGTGTTACAGGGACATTAGTATTGTTTGTAGGTCTGTGCCTGTGATGGCTAATGTACAAATATACTATAAGCAGCAGCAGAACTAATAAGCCCAAAGCCAAGTTAAATACCTTACGTTGGTCAAACCTACTCAATGTTTTACATCAATACAGTACAGTATAAATAAAATCTTATAGTTGTTCTCGCTGTTCACAAACAAATGTTATGTATGCTAACCTCCACAGAGATGTTATTGCCAGATGGATTGCCAGTACTGGTGTGTCTCATGTACTGTTTAAACTGCTGCAGACTGTCCAGCACCGTCTGGAGCAGCAGCTCTCCTCCTCTTGCTGGTCCTCTGATGTAGCCTTCACCCTGAATAGACCGGAGCTCCTCCACACAGGTACGCAGCCTGGCCAAGTTACCATGAACCTGCTATAAAGGGAGGATCACTTGGCTTTTACACAAGTAATAAAGAGGAAGACTTAAGGATGAGAGAGAAGTACAAGGAAATATATCTAACCACAAATGGCAGTAAACATTCCTGCTGCCTGCTGACGGCGTACAAGCTGAACAGAGGGATCCGACAAGGTCCATACAGACCACAGGCCAGGGACAAGAAGTTATCCAGGGCATCACAGATTACCACACGTGTGTCTGACCACCAGGGTGGCAGCGCATCCACAATCAGGACCCTGGCTGGTTGCCGCTTGAAAGAGGAGGAGCAGAAAACCAAGTTTCCAGAGCTGGAAGATCCAGCTGGCCACTTTCTGTTGTTCATCTGTATGGAAAAAAGAAGATACTTTATGAAAATAAATTATATTATTTCAATAAATACTTTATATAAAATTTTGGAATTGCAGAAGAGGTTTGAAACTTTGAAGAAAGACAGTCAAATAATTTATAACGATAACAACCATAATAAAAGTAATCAGCCATATTTGTGTGTGTGTGTGTGTATTTACAACACACATGATGTAGCCACAGGGACAAAGAATAAAACAAAAACATATCTCATCAGATGAGTAAGGACACAACCACTGACGGTGACAAACTGCTAAAAAGGGAAGCACATCACTATGACAGTGCTGGGTGGTGTGTGTGTGTGTGTGTGTGTGTGTGTGTGTGTGTGTGTGTGTGTGTGTGTGGGAGGGGGGGTTCCATCTCATCACTAAAGTTGCTTTAAGGACTGATCCATTTGTCCATTACAGGTTTCAAGCACACACATTCAGCACCTGAACACATGCAGTACACAAGGCCAGCTCATGTCCAACACAATGACTGAGGCCAAAGCTCATCTGAACTTAACACGGGCAGAAAAAGAGCTAAACCTACAGAAACTGAAGGCCTCAGCTGCTGTAGTGTGTCCTGAAAGCCACAGACAGAACTAATCCCTTCCAATCGAAAGCTGAGCTAAGAGCTGTGTTTATCATTCAGACTCTTAAATCCACCTTCCTGAAGCGCTGCTCTGTTCTGATCTTCTCAGAGAGCGGCTATTTTACCAGTAAGAGCCCCGATAAAGGGCATATTATGCAATTGTGCGTGTTTGGCGTTTGATCTTGTGCCCTTCTCGTCTGTCTATGACTCAGTTCTCCTTTTCTGATCAAAGTTCTGTCCACCTCAGAGCAAAGCATATTTCACAATGGCACTCATTTTATATTATATATGCACCGTGTAAACAAAATGATGCAACAAGATCCAGGTCAGTATGAAAATACTAGAGTTTCCATTGAATTATTCTGTTACAGTAATTACATTTACACAAGGTCCCTCCATTGGTTCGTGAACGTCAACTACATTAATGAAGATGAACAATATGAAAAGCAGAAATGGTTTAAAATACCAACAGAACAGCAATAAAAACGAAGTAGTAGAAATATGACAGAAGTAGAAACATGACTGCTAGCTAACGTGTAGCTAGTTACCTTAGTAGCTAGTTAATAGTGAGTTCATCCGTTTCTCTTGGGTTTTGCCAGGAAATCCAAATTAAAGTGAGACAACAGATAGAGTAAACTGTAACTACCATATATACAGTATACTATAATATACAGTGACTATATAAAAACGTACAGCTATATAACTCCTGTAGCTAGAGTTAGCCTATGGCTAAGCTAGCTGTCTAGCTACAGTAGCTGGAGCTGCTTGTCTCACGCAGCTTCTCTTTATTTTGTGAGCTCAGCTGGTGCCGGGGTCCGATATAACAACAAGACTGTTTATTAAAATGATGGACTGCTCTTCCCAAAAGACGCTCTAGTGTCGTTTTATTCTTTTGTGATCACAGCAGACGTGTTAAATTAGCTATAAGGTAGATCTAGATAGCTGACTTAAGAATAAAATTATATACAGTATTACTTATATAATACATAGTAATATATTAGGTATTCCTTAATTATGTTGTTTATAGACTTCTCATATTCTTAAGTTGAAGTATAAAAAACAAAGGCTTCACCAAGATGACAAAAAAAAAAATAAAAGCCTCTAAAAGTATCACTTTGTGATTCTTTCTACAGTAGGTGATAGAAAGAAAAACTCATACTTTTTTATTTCGTTCATATTGTTACATGTATATTAAAACTGTTGCATCTTCCAACCAAGTCCAAGGACAGAATGAAAGTGTCATATGGAAATTTGGTTTCTGATGCTGGCGTGTGTGTGTGTGTGTGTGTGTGTGTGTGTGTGTGAGCAATAGCTCTACATTCATAACCAAACATTCACTAAAGCCTCTTACACAGACCATAGCACAAAACCCTTCATGTCACACACACACATTCATCATTATTTTCTCCATCTTCAGTCCTTTTTATATCCCGACTGGGTCTCGCAAGGTCTCACACGCAAATGTCTCCTTGTCATAACACTCATTGACACAATGTCTTCCTGGGCATTCCCTAACCATCACAACCAAATATCTAACACTAACCGCGTCGTAACATGCATTAACATGAGGACCAGCTACAACGTCCTCATTAAATACATAAAATGAGGAGACGGGGAAAAAAAATCACTTCTGCCAATTTGCTGTGCCTGAAAACACAAATCCAGATGCATTTGCGCACAGTGGCAGTGCTGACGCGAGAACACAGCACGTCTGACTATCAGCCAGCCATCATGTCATAAATTGGACCCCTGAACCCCTGCTGCAGACGCTTCTCGCGTCCTCTGCCTCTCTCTCCCACTTACTGTACACAGACAAATTGCACATATCCCTGCACGCGCCTGAAGCTCACGTCCCCAATTTCCCATTCATTCAGGTCGTTCTCCATCCACGTCCCGCCGCCTGACTCCATACGCTTTGCCTCATATTAATACTAGAATGCATAGATTCTCGAGCGCCGGGTTGTCGAGCTTCCACTTCCTAAGGCCCATGTAAAAGGATTAGGCGCACCGATACGATTGAAGCTTAATCGCCGTTGCACACAAGCGCACACACTCCCAAGCATATGCGCACACGGAATACAACACACACATTCTCCTAATTTAGTTGCGATGAACACGCGTACTTCTAGGTCAATAAGAGCTTTTCCACAGCGAACTAATCCGTTATGCCTTTTTGATTTACTCTGGGGGATTGGAGCAAAGTTTGCCCAGTAGTATCGGTTCTTATTTCGCACACTAGTTGCTCTTCCCGCCTAGTGTAGGTCTTGCACCATTTTGACTTTTCCTCATGGCTTTAGCTTTTCTCACTGTGCAACTGGGGTTAAATTAATGTCGAGTCAGTTGCGCTAAGTTGTTTTCTGCCCTGGGAAGTTTTAGCTAAATTCCCTCAGATGGGCACAGAACCGTGAAATTATAAATCCCCCCCAGTGCATTCTGGGAGTTTTAGATGAACGCCGATAGCAGGTACAACCAGCAAAACTTAAATTGTGACGAGGAGCTAGGTCAGTGCTAAATATATGTTTTTGCTCACATATAATTCTTCTAGCCACCCATCCCTGTACTTGTATGCTTGACTTAAAATTGTATCTTAAAAACTAGTTTAGGAATTTACTCTTCAAAGGTGGTCCTAGGAAAGTTATGGTTACCCTAACTCTAACTCTAACCCTCTTACCCTTTTTCTTTTAAACTGACACAAAAACGCCTGCATGTTCCAAGCTTGGATGGTTAAAGCAACTGGATATTTATTACACATACAACAAGATTTTGCTTAACCTTTGGAAATACTGTGAAGAAGTGACTTTTGTTGTCAACAGTTGTCCAACGCTGACGGAAGAAGTCCATATAAGCCCTACAATAGTTAATAGTAATGCATAAAAAACAAGGCTAATGCTGAACTCAGACCGAGAAATCTTCGCCATTCTGTACAATTTCATGCATCAGCTACAACAGTTATGACGAATAAGGATTCGAGGCTTCTGCACGAAATGCACAGCTGGGTGCTGTGCTACTTTACAGCAGCTCAGTTCTACTTGATGAGTAGAACACGTGTAAACATGCCAGGAAATGGTTTGTAAAAGGCTTCACCTAAACCACCTGAGGGTGTTCATCCTGAGGAGGAAACAGTTGACGATGCTCCAAGCTTGAAATCCAGACGTTGGAACTGCAGCTCCTGGAGCTGATGAAAGTCACTCTGTGAACTGTTTAATCTAAGGTGATCATTGGTTTCTCCAGAGGGAAATAAAGTGCTGCTGTGATATTACTATGCGTCTACTACAGTTTTCTTAGCTACGCACACAGCTTAGAAAACTACACACTGTAACATGAAACAGTTTAATCAAAGTAGACATAGTTTAAAATCTACTGCAGCTCAGCAGTGCAAATAGGAACAAAGCTGCGGTTCTTTGATCCACATTGGACCCATTTCAGATCCCAGCCCGTCGTCTTGTTACACAGGATCAGGCTGGATCCTACTGTCAAGTAATGATACTGTAAGTACTATGGTAAAGTTTAGTTTTTTTGTTTACTGCTGCTACGGAGCTTTATAGATCTGGATGAGCTTATTGGTCAGCTCTCACACAGCGGATGCTCTTACCTTAATGGCAGTGATTTACAGTAAAAGGGTGGGTGTTGAGCTTCATGGCCTAATGGGAGGTCTGCTCTCTGGGACATGTAATACATGAAGCTGGACAGGGAGGGGATCAGATAATACCTCCTTTGTAGATAACAATATGACCGACCTGCTGCTTTGCTCGGTTTGGTGGGTTTCTAAGTGTAAGTGGGAGGAAGGAGAAGATGCTCTAGTTCATATTGAAATAAATGATCCCAGATGTTTCGCAGACAACATTTCTATCTGGAACCAGACTTCCTGTTAACAGTAGGCCCGTTCATTAGGCTGCATTAGCATCTTGCATGATGCTGAGTGGTGGCCTGATGTCCATACATTAGTAGCCTACATTTGCTAGAGATTTGCCAACTGATTATGACTAATGACAGTGTGGCTGAACTCTGTACGTCATTGGAAGTCTGTTTATGGCTTATAACATTTGTATGCTTGTGTTGAGGTGACAGTTGTTTTCCTGTGATTTCCTCCCAACATCTTGGGAATTTTTGTAGGCTCGAGTCGGCTGATTAGATTTATTGGTCAAAGATTTGGCTCCCTGGGATCTCACTCTTGTGGATGCAATGCAAAATATCTGAAAATCACTTCCAACATCCACTTGGATCTGAGCTTGAACACACCAGGTGTTTTACGCTCAACAGCTGTGTTTGTTTTTTATAGTATACAGTGTTTCAGGTCAGTGGTTTTAAAAGCTCATTGTTTTGGTTCAGTCCCACTGCTCAACAGCGTTTCCTCCAGCCACAGCAGATTTATTTCCTTGTTCCTTCCAGTGTTATGGCTCATGACAAACCTCTGTGAGAACAATTCATTGTGAAGCTCTCCTCCTTGTTCACTCACCATGTAACTGATACTGTACCACTCTCATACTGCAAAATGTAATTATCCATTGCATATCAATTAACAATCTAATTTGTTGTTGAAAGCCCGGAGTCACCTTTCTTTCTAATGAGATGATGAATGGAGGGTTTTTGCTGGTCTGCTGCCAGGTGTAACTTTGTTAGAGAAGAATGAGGATGTGAAGGTTGGCACAACTTTATAGTATTTGCTGAGATCTTGAAATGCACGTTGCTAATTCTTGCGATCAAACTGATTTTCATTTGCGGAAGCTCCGTTTGCGGCTTCCTCCTCTGGACTAGAATTTCAACTGAGCTGTGAACGCGACCGGAGCTGCTTAACGTCAGAAAAGAAAATAGCACAGGAAACAGATTGTCCTCCAAACAACAGAGGCTCCTGATGATCTTGTGACTGCAGCCTCATCAATAAGTCAGTGTCCTTAATGTAGTACAGGAGCAGGAGCCGTGGTCTCTGGAGGAAAAGTGCATGTTGGGTTCCCATGCAAATGCGTGACTCATCATCAGCTGAACATTAACATCCCTAGGGTTAAAAACATGAGGCTGACGACGTCATTCTAGTCATGTCCGCTGATGTATATGCTACAGTTTCATAATGAGATCTCCTATACCACAAGCATCACACGAGTGCAAAGCCTTAAAAAATGTACACATGAAACATTGAGAAGTGTATAAAGTCAGAGCATCAGTCACATGCAGTGGTAGGAGACATGCCCTAGTTTAGACAAGGCTTTGAATTCAGCAAGATGCTAAACATGAGCAAATCTAATATTGTAGGTCATGATGAAAGACAATAAAAGCTAATAACAGGCCGTGAGGCATCTAAGGCAGGCAAATGGAGACACTGGTCTTCTTTGTGCTTCTCCTGCCATAAGTGTGATATTTACATGTCAGGAAGCGCTTCCCGATGACTCTGCTGAGGGACAATATAAACAGTATAACTGTGTACAGTAGCACTAACAGAACAACGTGGTCCCACCGGTGCCGACCCGTGCGTCACATGGCTCTACAACAATCCACACTTTGTCGTTGTCTTTGTTTTTTTGTCCCGCGAGGAAGACGCGTCTGTGCAGGCGGCAGATGTGGCCAGTTGTTGTGCCGTGACCTCCGGCCGCCGTCATTAGCTTTTCTCTATTCATTACTACAAGGTCAAAACGGAGCTTTCGCATTAATTGATACCAGCGACTGGTGTTCGTGACATTTTGCCATCTGATGTTTCCAGCGTAGTGCATTATTAACCCAGCGTCTATGTGCAGTGCAGAGATGATACAGGGCCTGTGTACAGTATGTGCTTGACCCAGACAACCAACGTCACCGCTCGTCATGGAAGCGATGTCACCGCTCCCTCGCGTGCCTTCACCATGGCTAAATGATGACATGCAGTAATCATGGAGGGGGCGGGTTTCCTAATTACATATTCATGAATCTTGTTATTGTATTGTGTCGTCATGAATAATCCCACTATCTCCCATGTGCTGTGTTATATATATATATATATATATATATATATATATATATATATATATATATATATATATATATATATATATATATATATATATATATATATATATATATATATATATATATATATATATATATATATATATGTTGTGTACAGCAGTGCTCAATCATTTGAATCATTTGTCACAGTTAATGCAAGAGTGCAGCAGGATAAAAACACATCTATTCACTGGCTCCGTCTAATGACAGATGTTTGCAGATGTTGTCAGACGAACATGAGCGGCTGCCGACTTCAGAAACAGCTAATTGGA
Organism: Betta splendens; assembly: GCF_900634795.4. Taxonomy (NCBI): domain Eukaryota; kingdom Metazoa; phylum Chordata; class Actinopteri; order Anabantiformes; family Osphronemidae; genus Betta; species Betta splendens. Next base: position 14,558,898 of record NC_040882.2, on the reverse strand, counting down.
GGGAAGCTGCATCCACCCGTATTTAGACTGTTCCAGCTCCGCATCACAGACGAGACAGCGCTGAATGACACGTGCCCCAACGTTTCAGACGTGCTGAAGGTTTGTGGGAAGCGAAGGCAGTCAGTTCAAAGGAGCATTAAAGCAAAGTGGATCGGGTTAAGAGACGCTGTCAGATTTGTATGAATATGAGGGAAAATTAAAATGATACATAAATGAGTTTCCACAGAGACGGCAAAATATATAAAAGGAGCGATAAAGTTTAGAAAAGAGAGAGACTGACGAGCTGCCACAGCCGAGACCACGTGCATCAGGCTCACATTAGATGTTTTCTGCTTTCTGCCTTTGCTTTGAAAAGCAAATATGAAATTTGTGGGAGGTGATCCTTCTGTCATAGAAAGATTAGGTGAGGCAAAATAAAACCAGCATTAATGTCAAGGTGCTCCTTTAACCTCCCTCCGGCTCCTCCAGGTTTATGAGGCATCCTGAAATTTATTTCTGCCGCTGAGAATTTTCCACGGTCACATAATGTTTGGAGGATGTTTTCTTTCCGCGTTCCACCTACCTGCATCCGTCTGTCGCAGGACGCGACTAATAAGTGCTGGAGCAACAACAACTTGTAGAAGTCGCAGCAAAGTTAAATGAAGGATATTCATTCAGAGCAGTATTATTGTTTTTCCTTTAAGCTCTTTCAAGTGCTTATTGCTACTTTAAGCTTCCTGCAAGAAGATGGTGAGGTGCATGGTTTAATATTTAAAGCGTCCAGTGCGTTGGAACGTGTACGGAAATATCACCATAATTGCTCTAAAGAACATTTGCGGCATCTAGTACATGCGCTACAGCCTTTTTTTAAAACCAGAACAGTTTTAACAAGCGGCGAAACCTTCAAAATTAAAATTTTAAACGTATATTTAGTGTTTTTGACTGGATTATTGAATTATGTATTTTGAGCTCTTAAAATAGTTCTGCGGAAATCTCCGAAGATGGGGAGAACCGCTATGAACTCAAAAGGTGTTTATATGCGTCGTGCAGACGAACGCACGAGCCAAAATAAGCAGATGAGCTAGAGCATGTTATCACAGTTAATTGATTCGAACGGACTCTCTGTCCGAGGCCTCATTACTCTGGAAACGATGCCTCGCCTCGTCTTTTAACGCTCTTTCTGCTGATTGTTATTCACCCTTCACTCAGTGTCCTCACATCGCACTGCTTTACATTTGCATTTACCTTTAGATTAGCTGTTTACCTCTCATCCGCCGCGGCTCACCATGAGGGAGGATGTGGGGGTAAAGTGAGATTCTCCCTTGATCCTACCAACCGACCCAAATCCCTCTTCCTTCCACCCCCGTCCTCTGTTCCTTGCCTTCACTCTTAAGTGCGCTTCTGAATCAAGGTGCTCCGACAATTGCTTTGGAATGACAGTTTTTCCACCCTAATCCTCAGACCTGTTGTCATGGTAATGGGGCTCTCCAAAACTGTTCCATTGAACGTCGCTCGCATGAAACATGAATGATGAATTTGAATTTCTGGATGAATGTGTGTTTGTGTGAGCGTGAGAGGACAGATTCTGGCATTTAATCACTTTTTTTTCCTCCTGTCATTTCATCACATGTGGGGGGAAAAAGGGAGTAAAAAGGAGAATGAGAAGAAAAAGATGTGTTGAATAGAGACAGAAAGGTAGAAAATCTGCCCAGTGGTAGTTTGTGAATGCAGGCCTGCATTCGCTGCATTCGCTGACGAGGCTGGTGAGTTTGCCTAATTGCTTCGGGCTAAAAAGTGTTCCGTCCACAAAGGATAACTAGGCTAGGCGCTTAGCTTTCTGAAAATAGACGGAGCTGAATGCCTTAGTCTCTTTGCTGGGCTTGTGAATCGGCCAGTTTTAATAACTCGGCTAAGACTGAAACCTCGGAGAGTGGGTGCGTAGAGATTAAGACTGATTCTTCTGATTTACCCTGTCTAAATAGTCCCCTTCTTTGTGTTGTACGTGTTTAGTTTGCAGTTACAGTATGTTCATTGTGTGTTTGATGTCCTTTTTGACATTACAGAGTAAATATATAGCGACAGATTTTGAAGTGCTGGGTTAATAGATGTTTGGAGCTGGTCACAATCATTGAGTTTCTATGAAGTACCGGTTAAAGTTAAAGGAAATTCCCAAGGCTGCTAATAACTTTATAATAATAACATATTAACTCAACAAGTTCTATAAACAGCAACCAGGCTTTTATTAGTCTAGTCTTTGTAGGACATAGGACATATGCATATGCGTTAGTTATAGTTACCTCCAGCCCGTGCAGCTGCTACGCTGTGGTTAGAAGATTGTTATTTGCTGAATTTATTTTTGTTTGCTAGATGTGGCTTCTCAGTGTTTCCTCTTTTCATCAATGAAGACGCTGTGTGATCCACTTCTGGCGACTTGTTTTCTTTATACGCATAAGGGAGCATTTCATGGTCAGAAGACTAAATAAGCTAGTGACAGTATCCCAGTGTGGGCCTGATTAACACATCTAGCACCAAAGGAGACAATTCAATTTAATGTTGGGTATATAAATTAGCATCATGCAAAAATCATGCAAATGTGGTTTACTGTAAAATAAATCATGCTTTGTTTGTCTTTGTTAATTTACAGGAGTGTGACGTTTCTCTTTATTACCCATTGATGGAGAACATCATAATGGAGTGTATTTTAGTGCACACTCTGTACTGTCGAGAGGTTCAGGAGGTCTGTTGCCATAGAAACCAAAAAACGCAAGTAGTAGACCATATCAGTCGATTAGACTTCAAGTTGTTCCAGTCGTTAATAGAGACCTAATGAAGTGCTTCATTTAATTAAAAGGTGTGTGTTTGTGTGTGTGTGTGTGTGTGTGTGTGTGTGTGTGTGTAATGCTGATTGTTGAACTTTGGTTTCTTAATCTCATGATGATTACTCCTCTAGGAAATAACATGGTTGTAAGCAGCACATGTGTATTTTAATGATAATCGCTCGAACCTTCACATTTGTTTCTCCTCTGGTTTCAAACCTTTTTCGCCCTCCTTTCTAATAAGTCACGGTTCCTCCCATGAACACTTACAGTATATCAAATGCTGCTGCATCTCTCCACCCGTGTCTCATGATGCTGTTTTCATATCAAGCGCAGACCAATCATCCATCAAGAAACTCTTTGTTCACAGTGTCTTGAAATAACACACGCTCAGCCAAAAGTTGTTATTTTGTCTCTTTACTTGTTAGCTGGAAAGAGATCAGAGATAATATGAAATGACTGTGACTTACATCATAATTTAACGGTAAAAATAATGCACTTAATTTCATTTACAGAGGCGCAGTGTCTGCCGCGTTTCCTGTCCATTCATTAATCAGCCCGCGCTCATTATCAGCCTGCATCCTGTTTGCTGCTATTTATCTGTCTTTTCCTGAAACTGTCTTACATCAAGTTTAATGACTTGGAAGTCAACTACTGTACATGTGAGCGTAGACTTTTCACCAGATTTATTGAGAGGTTCTAATCAGTAAAGCGAATGTACAATGCAATTTGTGCCTTTGTGCGAAGACACAAAGGAAACATTTACTTGATTGTTTGTTTTTTATTACATGTTCACGTCTTGATTGCACTTCATTCGTCTGAAGAGGTGATTAGGAAAAAAAGTGACTGGTTTCACAAGAATAAATGGAAAATTTCATACAACTTGCAGTCGATTATTACGGTTCAAAGAAGTGATCAGAGCTTTGAAAAATGCAATTTTTCTCACACCGTGCTTTCCTTTCAGTAATAATGAGTTTCATGATTTCGTGATTTGTTGCACACATTAGTCACTTAATAAAGAGATATTGAACAACGGAGCCACATTTTGTGACCAGCATACAGAAATCTGTTGTCGGCGTTTGCACTTCGGCGCGACCCTGGAACGTCCTGTCCTGTCTATTCTGTCCCTTCAACCGATTTGAATCCATCCCATCATCATATGCACACGCCCACGACCCCTTTCACCTTCGCAGCAGCAGCTAAAAAACGCCCACATCTGTCACTTGATTTACGGCTCCTTCAGTTCCACTCAG